>NC_051155.1:26620167-26655114 GCF_013339745.2 Dermacentor silvarum
TCAGCTGCATTATTGAATTACTCTCCGCAAACCCAGAAAGACTGCAGTTGCCCAAAAGTAGAGACTTGATAAGCTAGAAATACCCAAACGATATACAGGTGTGAAACACAATAAAGTTCCTACACCTGCTGGCTATCTGCTAAGGCCTAGTTATTTGTTTTTGGCAATAGCTGACTATATTGCATTCTAAAAGAGGCAAGAACTGAACTTAGCAATTTTTGGAGCAAGTGTACTGAACCGCAACAGCCAAAATATACGAAAATACTCTGGAATGCATGATGTCCCCCAACGTACGATGTTTCGCCGCAAAATTTGGCAGGAAATGCCACTTTGACCTTCATTTTCTTTTTGCAATAAATAACCTCTCATCACAAAACTAACAAAACAAGAAAGATACCCGATGCATCTAAACTGATTTAGTGTCTTCTTTAGTATTCCTTTAAAGCCAAATGCGTAAGTTTATTCGGTGAGCTATGTGTCTGGAGTCATTTTGTACACATTCAAACCACTTATTTTTGCTTGCTTAAAGTGCCTTTGTATGCCATGCAACATGAAACTGGAAAACAGGATTCACTGTAAAGGAGAAATAAATGGGACTCGCCTAGCGTGACATATCTGCACAGGCTTAAGATAAAGTGACTTCATGGTCTAAATAAAAAATTAAAATATCACACTTTGGGCGGGTCTCACGTTATAGTACTACTCAAAATCTTCACAAGTGCTTAGTCAGTCTATACTTATCCCCAAAGCTTGGTAATGACATACGCCCCTTTTGCACTAATGGTGTCTGCGCCAAAGGGCTAAGGCTAAATGTTAGGTAGCCACACACATTTAACAGTGAAATTCAAGTGCATTATGACTTTTGTCTACCACTTTTAATAACATGTAACGGTCGATATAGCACATTATTGTCTAATTATTGTAGGTCAGCATGGCCTGAGCACGGCGTGCCTAAACACTTTTGTTAGGTGCGAAAGTATTGTTTCTGGTACTCTTTCGGGAAGCGGCCTATGCCCTATTCAGAACAAAACCTTGTTTCCCTGAGAATGTCAATCGCATATTTCAAATTGACCATTTGAAATGCACACAAAGTACAGCATGGTTTTGAGGGTCCCACTAACTATTGAAACGCACATCATCCAAGTTCAGCAGTCAACATCATACTAAGCTTGTAGAGATGCATATGAGCAAGTTGACAGAATAATGAGAAGGTGAGAGGGATGGTCCCAACTATAAGAGAAGCAATAGCAGAGTTCAAGCTCTCTCCCATGTCATATGCGGAAGGGCAAAGCCCTCCCCCCCCCATACCCAGCTTTCGGTTACACTCTCACCTGCAACCGCTGCACTAGGCTGACTGACATGCGTAACCAGCAGTTTGTGATACCACATTATCAAACCTGCAATTTATGGGACATCAGAGATCAGCTTCAAGCTTGATGCTGAGCTGCTCTAGGGATGTATTATGAACTGACTACATTTAAATGTTATGCTTCATGGTTTGTTGCAAGCTTCAGGAATTTACTTATTCATTTATAAACATACTTCATAGGCTCCAGCTGGAGTACTGCATAAGGTGGCAGGAAGAACATTGTGAGCCAAATAAAGAACATACAATAAACAAGTAAAAAAGGAATAAATACTCTTTCACACTGTGGTTTCTTATTTGGCAGCTAGCTTATAAAAGTGAGCAGAAATGTGTTCATGCTGGTAGTGCTTTAGAAGAATAATAAGAGATTAAATAGAAAATTCAAACATTTTCAAGCCACCTTTCGTGGCTTTTCTGTAAACGTCCCTTCAGGAATGGGAATCAATGAACAGCCCCCCCCCCAAAAAAAAGAGAAAAAAAAAGTGTAATACATGATTTTTGACTACTTAGAGAAATAAATCTAGGAACACAGAATCTGTGCAGGCATGTATGTAAGGAATTAAGTGCAGTAATATTTGCAATAACTTGCAATGCCCTTCTGCTTTCGTCGGGCAACTCATAACAAGACATAAAAGGATATGTGTGCCTCAAAACACAGTTCCTAAAAAAATACGACACTATACAGTCAGTAAGTAGCATGTCATGCATATCTACTCAAGCCCCCAATTATACTTAACTCAGAGGAGGCTACTTAGGTATATTGATTAAACTGAAGGTAGGCGATATTTTAAAATATACAGTTCAAGTAGTACTTGAATATTATGTCGAAACTCGAAGTTATAAATATGGCATCTAAAGCAAAAGTGTTGTACGTTCTACAAAACCTGCCAGCCTGTGAACTTTATATTTTGCAAAAATCCTAGACACAATGCTGTGTTGGAAAGTCAGCATGTATTTCTTACAAGTTTTCTCTCAGCAGCTACATTGTTGAATAGACACATTATAAACCATTAACTTGGAACAGCGGAAACTGACATTGTTTTTAGACCAGTGTCCTTTTTTCAGTGCTTTTGCTGTTGCCGATTTAGCCGGCTTTACGAACTTATGTCAATAAGCTCGTCTAATACGGGTGTCATACAGTGCACTTTTGATTGCGATCAAGCCCAATCCGGATCAAATTTCTCGCTTGTGATTGGCTCTTTTGCGCAAGCTGTGTGAGGAAGCCAATTGCAGTAGCTAATTTAAATCTGAATCGGGCTTGGTAGCGATCAGAAGTGTATCTGTGACACCGGTATTAAGAAAGTGCCCCTCTGGTATACTCGTTAGGGATTTTGCGTTGCTAATAAAGCAGCACAAGTGCCATCACAATTTATTGTTTTACATGCAATTTTGCAATCTCATACCACCCCATTTTTCAAGATTTTTACAACATATTCCCAATAGAATTTCATTCTCATAAGTCAATGCAACAATAGTAAAATTGTAGAACGAGTCCAAATTCGTAAATCTCATCAAAAGATTCAGGACCGATGGCACGTACGAATTATACCAACAGAACCTAGAAGTCATAAGTGGCAGTGACTGTTTTGTACACACCTTGTCAAAGCAAGCAGATCAGATTCCTTGTCGGGCTGCTCAGACTGCATTTTGCCACAGGCTCCCATGTGGTGCAGAGATGCCTCCGTCTCACGAAATCGTGACATCCCTAAACAATATGAAATGTTCAGTTTATTGCAAACACTGCTGAAACTGCAAACTTGCGATTTAACAACACCGCGTTAAATTGTGAAACGACCACAGCCAGCTACATGGTTGTGCAAATATGTCATTCTGACATCACGGGCAGTTATTTAACCTGTCAAATGCACGAATACATATAGAACACTCAACACAAGAAACACAGGTTGTCTTGACAATCTATAAGCAGAAAAAATTGCATACAAGCTAAAATGTGCTGAGTCAAACAGAGCAATCAGGTGCCGTCTCGCGCAGATGTTAGCTCTGATGACAACACGTCAACGTACTTCTAGAAATATATATACGATTTCTTGCTGAGAAATTACGTACAGAAGCAGTGACATTCGCGGCATCAATTTTTGTGCCCGTTCAGACTAAACGATACTCGGCGCTAGTGTATTTCATAACAGAAAGCAAAAAGAAACAATATATGAAGCTCTTGGCAACATCCTATACTTGTTTGAGGGCAATTTTCATAAAACGTTTTCGCTAAATGTGTACTACGGCATTAATCACGAACATTAGGAAAGCACTTTTATAATTTTTGTCGCTGTACCAATCATCTTGTGCTCCGCCCTAACAAAGCACACTACACGAACTATAAAAATGCGCCAAGAGCCGGACTTACCTTGCGAGACATACTCGGCAAACGCTCCTTCGTGTCAGGTCCGGCCGCATCGACTGCACGAACTGTCCTTCCGGCATCATCATCAGCCTATATTTATGTCCACTGCAGGACGAAGGGCCTCTGCCTGCGATCTCCAATTACCCCTGTCTTGCGCTAGCGTATTCCAACTTGCGCCTGCGAATTTCCTAACCTCATCATCCCACCTGACTTTCTGCCGTCCTCGACTGCGCTTCCCTCTCTTGGTATCCATTCTGTAACCCTAATGGTCCACCGGCTATCCATCTACGCATTACCTGGCCTGCCCAGCTCCGTTTCTTCCGCTTAATGTCAACTAGAATATCGTCTACCCCCGTTTGTTCTCTGATCCACACCGCTCTCTTCCTGTCTCTTAACGTTACTCCTAAGATTTTTCGTTCCATCGCTCTTTGTGCGGTCCTTAACTTGTTCTCGAGCTTCTTTGTTAACCTCCAAGTTTCTGCCCCATATGTTAGCACGGTAGAATGCAATGATTGTACACTTTTCTTTTCAACCACAGTGGTAAGCTCCCCAGTCAGGATTTGGCAATGCCTGCCGTAACAGTGTTTATGCCGTTTATGCCTTCAGGCATAAAACACTGTTAAATTGCGGATGAACGTAATCGTACAATTTCCAACACATTCTTCCGTGCACTGTGAACTGCTGCGAGATCGGCGAGGAGTACTAGAGGCTGCTAATGAGCCGGGAACAAAGAGCGCGAATGGACAGAACTACGATGACCAACAACGCCGCACCGCACAAAAGATACAGCTAGCTAGCAGCGTTACACAGGCCCAGGGCTAGCGATCGCTGATGCGCACAAAAAAGAGCACATTTTCTCTCGGCAACGCGTAAATATGATTAAACTACCACATCGACCGTCCGCAAGGAAAATATTCATGCAGCGCTCACATACCGACAGCCCAACGTTTCTAGACTGGTAACATTTTGACAGCCTAACACGGGAAAATGATGTCATTTCGTCATGATAGAAGACCGGAAGCTTTGCCAGAAACGGATAAACGTCATGGCGGCCATATTATTTACATCGTCGTCTACCCAGGGGGGTGAATCTTCCTATACCTCCCATTGGCTGTTTTATAGCAGACGCTCAGTCAACGCTAGCGCCAAGGCGAACTTCAGTTAGGCCCTAGCGGATGGATGGCGGTTACTATGGTGGCGAAAAAAAGAAAAAGAAAAGCGGCGCGATTTTTTTTACCCTCCCCCTTTCGCTATTGACCCTTTTCGCGGAGCAGTTTGTCTTATAGAAACGAGATGGCGCTCACGGCGGCGCGCCATACCTCTCCTCAGCGACCGCGCACGAATACGAAACCATTACCGCTTCTACCTCGCTTCTGTGCCATCAGCTGTCGGAAATGCAACTGAGTTTTTGCTAACACACTGTGCTCTAATCATGCTAGATTGAATCATGTGGGTGTGAAGACGTGTACAGTAGTTGGCTGCAAAAATAGTGACTGGCATGTTAAGGAATAGAATTTATCTGTGTGGCCAAGTTTCGCGGACCAGCTGCTGCAACTGTCCGAACGTGTTACCGGCACTTCGTGATGTACGGCTTTCCTCTATGATGCAGAATTTGCTCATCCGCCAGCCTTAATTGTATCGCTAACCTTCAAAGAAAGGGCTTCATCCCCAGAACGTCGGAAAGCGTGAGTACCACTCGTTAAACAATGACAAAGGGAGTAGCGCCGCTTCCTATCATAGTAAGTTTCACGCACGTTATCTATACACATCTGTCCCAAATGGCAGGAAAACTTACGCCCGCTCTATCACGACGTATCAAGAATAAGTGAATGGGCGCACACTTGAATATATTCGCTCTGTATACGCACAATAAATGACGGAATATATGCCTATGGCGCACGAATGAGCGACGTTGAATGTCTCGTGACGGTCCACAAGAGTAAGCCAATTACTAGCTGTAATATATATTTGCTACAAGGTATTACAATGTACAAACAGCTAAGTTTCAAGCCCTTCTGCGCACCAAGAACAAATCTATCGGAAATGAGCACACCCGCGAGCGATTAGGCAGAAAATTAATCAGATAGTGGCCGCACCGAGGAACTTCACTGAGTCAGAAACTTACAAGCCACTGCTTCAATATATTTGCCAAATAAAGAACAAAGGCACAACACACTAATACTGACTGAACTCATAATCGGAATGCTTGGGTAGCTTGGAATACC
The DNA here is from genome assembly GCF_013339745.2 of Dermacentor silvarum. Classification (NCBI taxonomy): domain Eukaryota; kingdom Metazoa; phylum Arthropoda; class Arachnida; order Ixodida; family Ixodidae; genus Dermacentor; species Dermacentor silvarum. The sequence continues at coordinate 26,626,121 of NC_051155.1, forward strand.
TATTTATCCCCGCTTTTAGAACAAGCACATATACACTGCTTGCGCCGTTTGGACATAGCTTAATCAGCTCCGCAAGCGCTTTTGCATGTCTCTGAAGCTGTGATCAAAGCTTCGTATCGTCCACTTAGTCACCGTCTACGACATCTCCGAAAACAGAGGTTTTCTAAGCCACGCCGGCGTCATACGCTTCCATTGCAAACAAGGAGGCACCGGAGGCAGTTGAGGCAAGCAATGGACGCGTCACACGTGATCAAACATGGCAGCGCCACGGGATCGCCGCGAAAACGGTCAATAGCACTTTTGTCTTTCTTTTTTTATGATAACGTTGTTCCGCTCTCTTCTCCTTTCCCTCTTGACTTTCCTATTCCTCCTCGCATGCCTCGCCTCACCCTCCCCTCATGCCACGCGCAATGCTCTTTTTTTTAATTTCTTTAGCTGCCGCGGCGCGCTTTTCTTTTTTTTTTTTTTTTTTTTTTTTGTCGCGGGCGTTATCAGACGCACCGCCGGACCGAAGCGCGCGTTCCGCGCTCCTCCCCTGTCCGGCCGTGCCATTCGTGCATTCGTGCTGCGTGCTTGTGCACAGTGGATTATTTTTGCGTTTTCATGCACGCAGTCCCGTTCATTATTAGTATCAAGCAAGCATGTGCCCAGATTATATTAAAAATAATTACACTTACAACACAACAGTTCTTTGGACTCAGTTTATTGTGTTCGTTTGCGAAAACCAGAATTGGAGCAGACAGTGCAACCCACTACAGAATGCAACAAAACGCGGATGCTGTTTATTGTACGGACATGTACAAACATTTATAGTAATTGCTCTAATGGCCAATGCGCAGAATAGTTTCTCATATATGCAGTGAGTCGTTGCACAAGGCTGGACGTCGTGCGAGACATAACGATGGCCTAAGTGCCAAAATTCCCTGGCAATGAAAAAAAGAATGAATACATGCAAGGTACTAAATAATGAATAATCAAGTAAACATTGTTTTTTAACAACCACACCAACGCAGCAGAAAACAAGTTACATACAAGTTCAGATATTGCACAAAAGTATTTGTTTTTCTAACGATCACACTGAACGCAGCAGAAAACAAGTTACATACAAGTTCAGATATTGCACAAAAGTATTTGTTTTTCTGACGATCACACTAAACGCATCAAAAAATACGTTAGATACAAGCTAACACATTGCACAGAAATATTTGAAACGGCAAAACGCAACCAAAGCGCACACCTGACAGAATAAAAGGATTAATCTACTTATAAGAGAAAAACACTACTCTGCACTTAACAACCTAAGTGCTAGCGGTAAGGAGGAGCAGCAGTAGTCGCTTTTTTGTAGCAACACACTGAAAACATTTGCACACAAACTAGAAAACACTGAGCAATTGTGTACATTAAATATTTTCAATTCTGAAGCGTTCCAGAAAAAGCGTTTTAATACATACTCATGAAGGTAGTTCGCGGTGTTTTTCCACCGGCAATCATGGACATAATAGAAACATAATAGGATGTTGCCAGGCAACGTCTATGCAAATAAAATTGTGAAATGGACGGAATGCTCGGGACATAGGAAAAGATTTCCTACTATAAACTGCAGTGGCTCAAACTAGAAGGTGTTCTACTGCTAAGCATCAGTTCAGCTGTTACTGGAACAATCAAAGTTGAGCAAAATGCAAAAGTATACGCTCCTGCATCAAGTCTTCCTGGTAGGTGGGACGCTCTGGCTTTGAGATGCTGAGCACGACGTCGAGGATTAACCCCAAACTACGACGGCCACATAACATTGAAGGGATACAAAAAATGATTGTGTACTTGTATTTAGGAGCACAGTGAAGATCAGCAGGAGGTATAAATCATTCCAGGGGCTGCCACTACAGCATACAATTGTATCATGGCACATAAACAATAGCATTTCATAACTCTCCCCTTCTGTATTTACTACAGACGTTCCTTAAAAACCTCTTTCTATAAAGATCATTGAACATTTATCGGGTGTATTTCACATGAACGTAATATATCTAACACAGAAAAATTCACTGTATTAGCCACTGCAGTGCTTCGAAAGCATTAGTGTGGGTAAAGTTATTAGGTGGGTGCACTAAATGTATTCCATAGGGAATATCAACCAAAATTAGTTTTGTAGCTTTTGCAGTTTCCTTTTCGCTGCCGATTTTTTTCCCGCTGCTTTCGTAGCACTCTATTTATGTGCCTTATGTGAATCAGCAGCCTTGCATGGCAAAACTGTTGAAGGAAGTCAGCGTAACAGCTCCTGGAGCAAAAGAGCGCCTGAGACAAGCTTTCGCGCAGTTTCTCCCCCAGCACACTTGCGACACCAGGCAAATGAGCTACAACACCAATAATATCCAGGAAATCTTTTTCTGTGTCCTTTACTGCGACAAAGAGACGTTCGGAAGGCTGTGTCAGGTCAGCAAAGAGTCCCCCTGGCTTACCATGAGCCTGAAGCATAGCCATAAACTGATAGGAACCTACTAATTCCTCCTCCTCGTGTCTTAAAAAACGCCCACAAACACTGTCTGCAGGACGTTTCTTAAGGAATTGCTGCACGAGGTGACTCGTGAAGCAGTACAATGCATTCTGCTCCTCGATGTCTAGGAAGTCACCACCTGATGTGTCGCAGGAACTTGGCACCTGTGCCTCTTCAGCAATGAGTGGTGGTGCAGTAGAACTACCACTCATCACTTTTGCCAATAAGTAGGTGTTCCCAATTTCACAGTTCCCGCGAGACACCAGATTGCTTAGCTTCCCAAAAGAAATGTGTTTCAGACCAACAATAAACTGAAATACATTTGGATGTTCATTACAACCATGCTTCCTTCTCAGGGTGCCAAAAAGGTTCTCGAGAGGGTCCTGCTGCAAATGGCGTGTCAGGAGACAAGTGAATCCAAAATTTTGGGAGAGGTCTTCCCACAGTAGAAGGATAGCCTGAATGGTGACAAGCCAGCCACGAATTGTGTGAGGCTGCCTGGGGCTGTCAAATCTCCAGCATTTGATCCATTTGGCTGCCTCCTGCAAAAACTCCACATGACCAGAGTCAGCAGCGATGGCGTGGTCCATCTTGCCAGGCCTGGCAGTGGTGTTTTTGCTGCTGAGACAGTCAAATAGTTTGTCAATTCTATCAATGAACTCTGCTGTAGACTTGGCAGTCCCAACCATTTTCCCCAGAGCAATCATGACTGTCAATGCCACCGACACTGACTCGCTCAGTGCTTCAATGGCAAAGTTTACCTTCATACTGTTAAAAGGCCTCCTGTAATTATGGTCATCTGTCAGTTTTCTTGCCAATTTCATTCTAATTGGGTCAGAGCTCTTGTAGAACTACACGATGTGTTTCCATTCAATAGTGTCTGTGCCAATGAAAAGTTTGTGAGGGGCACGCAGGTTATTTCTGGTGCACTTTATAAGGTGCAGAGTGTCAAACAGAAAATAAACTTTGTGACCGCCCACTTCGAAGAATGCTTCATTTGGAGTTACGTTTACCTGCTCTGAAAGTGTGACATTACTTGTACCCTGATCACACACCACTGCCTTAACAAACAAATCAATTGTTCTGAGCTGTTCAATTAAAGCAAATAGCAGCCTCGTAATGTCGTAATGTAATACGTAGGATGGATAACCGGTGGACCATTAGGGTTACAGAATGGATACCAAGAGAAGGGAAGCGTAGTCGAGGACGGCAGAAAGTCAGGTGGGATGATGAGGTTAGGAAATTCGCAGGCGCAAGTTGGAATACGCTAGCGCAAGACAGGGGTAATTGGAGATCGCAGGGAGAGGCCTTCGTCCTGCAGTGGACATAAATATAGGCTGATGATGATGATGAATGTCAGGAGCATACATTTTCGTTTTTGCCACAGCAAACGCCAAAGGCTGCTCCCATGGTTTTGAAATTCGGGATAAGAGAACAACAAAGGCTTGGTTTGCCACACTTGGTGTCCTTTCAGTCCCATTGTCTGAAAAGCCCATGACAATGTCGTTTTTGGTGTCGTACTGCAAGTTTTGTAACAGAGACATTTCATCAAACATGATGACGCAGACCCGAGCCAATAAATGCCAATCAGTGGTTGCGTCTTTAAGTACATCCAGTTCGTTAGGAATAATTCTGGTTGTCATGGGCACTTCAGACAGCCACTTCCGAAGGGACCTCGAGCTTGGCAAAGCAAGCACTTTGGAAAGGTGTCTGTATGCCATCGGGCTATGAAAGAATGTACCGAGGGCAAACTCTTTCATTTCGTGTGGCCACCTCCTTCCTTTCAATTTCCGACTATGGAGCGAGACCTGATTGCTCAGGAGCTTAAAAAACTCCGGAGTCAGACACGGCCTTAGGGTTTCCATGGCATCCCTCTTGTTAACCTTACGAGGACTCTTACGCATCTGCAACCGTGACAATGCTTTCCGGTACCTGAGAGCCTCCGCCTTCCACTTCTTCACAATCCTCTCCGTTTGAGGCGAAAAAAGCTTTTTTTCCCGCCCTTTCTCTGAAGGTGTTACTGCAACAGAAATGCATCACTGTTATTAACACCAAATATGTAGCTGTCAAAACATGACTTAATTGCACTAAAGAGGTATTACGAGTCTCGCTCAACTTTAAGCTAACCTTATAAAATCACGTGTCAAAAGCAAATGTGAGAAGGGAAAAATGCGTTGATAACTGATGTTGTGGTAGTCTAGGAGTATTTTACAGGTGCAAAATAAACTCAAGGAAGACTGCACTGCATTGGCTACAATAATGAGGAGCTCGTATTAAATTACCGATGATGTTTGTCTGAGAAACTGCATCTCCCGCACATAATGTATGGAAGGGATTAAACTTACGTTTTCTGCGTCGGTGGCGTCCTGGGGAGGGGGGAGGTGTACTGGTAGATGCTGCAGGTGTAAAACGAAAATTAGAACAGATCATGAAAAGGTTTTTTTTTTTCTTTTCAAAACAGTCGTTGAACCAATGCTTTTTCTATGTGTGGCAGAAAACGGCAGAGAAACAGCATTGGTTGGTTGTACTAGATGTATTTAGTACACTGCGTTGACATTCAGTCTTGTTTTTCAGGCGAATCAGCAGGTATATAAGTATTTCAAAAACCAGAAACGACAAAGTCAGACAGAAGCAGTACGAGTGCCATTGCCTCGTACTGCTTCTGTTCATAAGCTGGGACACATTTTTTTAAGACCCTAGATTTTCGTTTGTAAGGATGTGTCATAACGTTTGCACACGCAATGTCTTGTTTTGTGGATGCCGAGTGTGAAAAGTCTGAAACGTTTACTTATGTTGTACAATGCGCTGCAACAATGGGCATACCTCTGCTTAACCCGGATGGTCCTGGCTCGGGTGTCATGTCCTGCAGGTGCTCAGGGTCGACAGCAACATCTGGGAAAAAGAAAGTAATGAAAAAGCTCAATTTTTGTGTCACGGCTCTAAATGTAAGAGCCCTACTGGCTTGTTTTGTGGATGCCGAGTGTCAAAAGTCTGAAACATTTACTTATGTTGTACAATGCGCTGCAACAATGGGCCTACCTCTGCGTAACCCGGATGGTTACGCAGAGGTAGGCATCCTGGCTCGGGTGTCATGTCCTGCAGGTGCTCAGGGTGGACAGCAACATCTGGGGAAAAGAAAGTAATGAAAAAGCTCAATTTTTGTGTCACGGCTCTAAATGTAAGACCCCTACTGGCTTGTTTTGTGGATGCCGAGTGTCAAAAGTCTGAAACATTTACTTATGTTGTACAATGCGCTGCAACAATGGGCCTACCTCTGCGTAACCCGGATGGTTACGCAGAGGTAGGCATCCTGGCTCGGGTGTCATGTCCTGCAGGTGCTCAGGGTCGACAGCAACATCTGGGAAAAAGAAAGTAATGAAAAAGCTCAATTTTTGTGTCACGGCTCTAAATGTAAGAGCCCTACTGGCTTGTTTTGTGGATGCCGAGTGTCAAAAGTCTGAAACATTTACTTTTGTTGTACAATGCGCTGCAACAATGGGCCTACCTCTGCGTAACCCGGATGGTCCTGGCTCGGGTGTCATGTCCTGCAGGTGCTCAGGGTCGACAGCAACATCTGGGGAAAAGAAAGTAACGAAAAAGCTCAATTTTTGTGTCACGGCTCTAAATGTAAGACCCCTACTGGCTTGTTTTGTGGATGCCGAGTGTCAAAAGTCTGAAACATTTACTTTTGTTGTACAATGCGCTGCAACAATGGGCCTACCTCTGCGTAACCCAGATGGTCATGGCTCGGGTGTCATGTCCTGCAGGTGCTCAGGGTCGACAGCAACATCTGGGAAAAAGAAAGTAATGAAAAAGCTCAATTTTTGTGTCACGGCTCTAAATGTAAGAGCCCTACTGGCTTGTTTTGTGGATGCCGAGTGCCAAAGTCTGAAACATTTACTTATGTTGTACAATGCGCTGCAACAATGGGCCTACCTCTGCGTAACCCGGATGGTTACGCAGAGGTAGGCATCCTGGCTCGGGTGTCATGTCCTGCAGGTGCTCAGGGTCGACAGCAACATCTGGGAAAAAGAAAGTAATGAAAAAGCTCAATTTTTGTGTCACGGCTCTAAATGTAAGAGCCCTACTGGCTTGTTTTGTGGATGCCGAGTGTCAAAAGTCTGAAACATTTACTTATGTTGTACAATGCGCTGCAACAATGGGCCTACCTCTGCGTAACCCGGATGGTTACGCAGAGGTAGGCATCCTGGCTCGGGTGTCATGTCCTGCAGGTGCTCAGGGTGGACAGCAACATCTGGGGAAAAGAAAGTAATGAAAAAGCTCAATTTTTGTGTCACGGCTCTAAATGTAAGACCCCTACTGGCTTGTTTTGTGGATGCCGAGTGTCAAAAGTCTGAAACATTTACTTATGTTGTACAATGCGCTGCAACAATGGGCCTACCTCTGCGTAACCCGGATGGTTACGCAGAGGTAGGCATCCTGGCTCGGGTGTCATGTCCTGCAGGTGCTCAGGGTGGACAGCAACATCTGGGGAAAAGAAAGTAATGAAAAAGCTCAATTTTTGTGTCACGGCCTCTAAATGTAAGACCCCTACTGGCTTGTTTTCGTGGATGCCGAGTGTCAAAAGTCTGAAACATTTACTTATGTTGTACAATGCGCTGCAACAATGGGCCTACCTCTGCGTAACCCGGATGGTTACGCAGAGGTAGGCATCCTGGCTCGGGTGTCATGTCCTGCAGGTGCTCAGGGTGGACAGCAACATCTGGGGAAAAGAAAGTAATGAAAAAGCTCAATTTTTGTGTCACGGCTCTAAATGTAAGAGCCCTACTGGCTTGTTTTGTGGATGCCGAGTGTCAAAAGTCTGAAACATTTACTTATGTTGTACAATGCGCTGCAACAATGGGCCTACCTCTGCGTAACCCGGATGGTCCTGGCTCGGGTGTCATGTCCTGCAGGTGCTCAGGGTGGACAGCAACATCTGGGGAAAAGAAAGTAATGAAAAAGCTCAATTTTTGTGTCACGGCTCTAAATGTAAGACCCCTACTGGCTTGTTTTGTGGATGCCGAGTGTCAAAAGTCTGAAACATTTACTTATGTTGTACAATGCGCTGCAACAATGGGCCTACCTCTGCGTAACCCGGATGGTTACGCAGAGGTAGGCATCCTGGCTCGGGTGTCATGTCCTGCAGGTGCTCAGGGTCGACAGCAACATCTGGGAAAAAGAAAGTAATGAAAAAGCTCAATTTTTGTGTCACGGCTCTAAATGTAAGAGCCCTACTGGCTTGTTTTGTGGATGCCGAGTGTCAAAAGTCTGAAACATTTACTTATGTTGTACAATGCGCTGCAACAATGGGCCTACCTCTGCGTAACCCGGATGGTCCTGGCTCGGGTGTCATGTCCTGCAGGTGCTCAGGGTCGACAGCAACATCTGGGGAAAAGAAAGTAATGAAAAAGCTCAATTTTTGTGTCACGGCTCTAAATGTAAGACCCCTACTGGCTTGTTTTGTGGATGCCGAGTGTCAAAAGTCTGAAACATTTACTTATGTTGTACAATGCGCTGCGACAATGGGCCTACCTCTGCGTAACCCGGATGGTCCTGGCTCGGGTGTCATGTCCTGCAGGTGCTCAGGGTGGACAGCAACATCTGGGGAAAAGAAAGTAATGAAAAAGCTCAATTTTTGTGTCACGGCTCTAAATGTAAGAGCCTTACTGGCTTGTTTTGTGGATGCCGAGTGTCAAAAGTCTGAAACATTTACTTTTGTTGTGCAATGCGCTGCAACAATGGGCCTACCTCTGCGTAACCCGGATGTTCCTGGCTCGGGCGTCATGTCCTGCAGGTGCTCAGGGTTGACAGCAACATCTGGGGAAAAGAACGTAATGCAAAAGCTCGAATTATTGTGCCACGGCCGTTCATACAAGTTGCATAAGCAACAGCAAGGAAGGGGAAATGGCGCAGGTAGGTTCAGAATGTCCACGTCACTTTGCCAAAATAATAGCAGAAGTGAACGACTTGCCTCGTGTGTAAATCAAATAGTGACAAGCTCTGCAATTGGAGCACATGAGTTACTTTCCGAATGTTGATTGTCTATTTTTCAAATAGGCTCTTTCTTTTTAAACAGTTATGCTAGAGCATTTCATGCATAGGTAATGCACAGCTACCTTCGTGATTTGCAAGCGCACTGGGTGAAGATGAATGTGTTTGCACAGGGATAACTCTACTACATGAAAAGAAATGGAATGGCTTTTTAACGTAAAAGTTTATTTCTGCAAAGGTCATAGAACACTTGTGTTTTTTTAAGGCTTCAAAAGTGACGATTGCACATTTGCCACACAGTAAATTACAAAATAGGTGCAGTTGTCGCAGCAAGCACGCACTTTTTTTTTCCATTTGGTGAAGTAAGAGTGCTGCGAGTGTAGTGTCAGCTAAAGCTTGTACAGTCTATGTAAGCTAGTTTTAATGTGGTAGTTTTACTTACTTTCTGACCCGGGAAGGTCATCTGGCGACTTCACGGATGGCACGGCTGACCACACGAGCCTGCTTCTTGCTGGGTCCATAAAATCCACCTCCGTGAAGTGCACCGAGCATATCCTGCGGTTGTTGACCTTTTCTCTGGGCAAACCCATTAGGTCCATCCTTCCAGCGTAGGTTAAAAACGCTTCCATCCTGAAGAACAGTGAAGATCATAAATTATAACATCGCAGTTGGAACATAGAAAACAGAACTCGTTTCGCATCGCGGCAGAGTACTAGTTGTGATTTGTCAGCGGTAATTCTCAGAAACGCATTTTTAAACGATCGCGACCAATTAGGTAGAAATAAGTGCAAAGCGCACGCCTACACACGTGTTCCTTGCGATACGCACAGGTTGTACTATATTTACCAGGAGCTTTATGTTCGCTGCTTGTTGGCATAACGATTTACTGCATCGTTGCGGTCTTTTCAAATCAGCCAACCGCTGCCTCACCACCGGACAGCCATGTACGACTGCGCACAATTACTATCACAAATAAAAACCGGGAAGTAAACAGCACAGTGCTCACCTGTTGTCTTTAGGGATGCGGTAGAATTTCACGTCGCATGGCTCACTTCGTCTTGATGTGTTCGTACACCACTGAACCAGACACGAACAGCGACAGCTGCGAGACATGGCGGAAAAAAAGACGACAAACGTACAACGGTAGGTTACCGCACGGACCACACTGCTAGCACGGAAGGCGAAAAACTGACCGTATAATGGCAGAAAAAAAATTCTGCCGTTTGGCCGTTATCAGCACGGCCGACGACGAGCGCGGGCCGCGCCGCCGATAGTTGAAGGCGAGAGAGAAACGACAAAGTTGAGAGAGGGTTGACAAGAAAAAAAAGGAAAGCGATTTTGGTTCCGCATCCATCTCATGGATGGCGCTGCAATTCGCGTGGACAAAAAACCAGCGGAGTCTGCGGGGCCTGACGTCGCGTCAAGTGCATGCATGCCAGGGAAAGTTGGGAGAGGGGAAACTTTCCTTCAGCGGGCGGCGCGCTGGAATTGCAAGCGCTATCAGCGCCACCGGATGGGTCACGTGAGATCCCGCTGATATCGCCCGGGTACGGTGTCTAGAAGGGGGAGGAGGAGGAGGAACAACTTTATTAAAAAACACCAGTCAACGTCGGGAGAGAAATCATTCTCCACCGTCGCCCCTAGCCGTCGGCTGGAATACCTTGAGACACAGCAGCAGCAAGGGCTTGACCGATGATGTCCTGCTGGACGTTGGGGTCTGGGCTGCGGAGCAAAGCCTCCCAGGATTCTAGAGTGCGCGAGCTATCATGCTTAGACGGACATGTCCACACCATGTGAACCAGATTTGCTGCCTCATCACAGAATTTGCACTTTGAATCGAATACTCTTGGATGCCACTTGCTGTAGAGTACGGGGTTTGGGAAAACCCCCGTCTGTAATTTCCTCCACATAACCTCATCTTTCTTACTGAGTGTTCTGTCCGCTGCCGGGTAAGTTTGTCGATTTAGTCTGTAGTATACTGTGATTTCCTGGTATGCGCGCGAAGGGGGAGGTGAGAGCAACGGCGGCGGCGGAGTGTTGCAAGCAATCATGACAGCAGCGGCGGCGCTGCAGTCGACAGCAAGATCGCTCCCCGGGCGCGGAAGCACGGCGGTTGGTGCCACGGGTTTCGAAGCGGGCGTTTCTGTTCGCAATTAGCTGTCGCATATTTGACATAACTAGCGTTAAGCTAATGCATATTGTGCCTTGTTAGTAGAGGAGACAATAAATGAATAGAAGCTACCCTCTGATGAGCGGTTAAGTGTTAAAATGCATTAGATTCGGGCACGTCACGGCCGTCACAAATATTTTTCGCTCGTCTCGGTCGCACGCGTTCTACGTGCTTTCCCCAATCGTCGGGAGTGAAAAAAAGAATGATTGCAGCTGATTCTAAGAAGATTATGCTAGTGGTGTGGGTAAAAAAAAGCTGCACCGATTTCTAGGCTCGCAGTGAAGAGCTCCTTAGGTCATATTACTGCGACGCACTGCATCCTGCTCGTCAAATTGGTTAATACCAATATATGATGCTTTAGAAATCATTCCACATAGGAGTTAAGTAAACAACCTTAATTTAGTCGCCAATGCGATGAACTATAACGGTGGGGACCATGAAGAATACCGAAAAGGATGACAGACAGCACTTGATTATATGATCCAATATACAGGTCGTCCCAACTATGATGCAACAAGATTTAAAAATATGCAAATGCCCCGTAGCGGTACAGAACCAAGTCAATGTTGTTTGCTGTCGCTTGTAGATACACAGATTATTTTTGCATTCCCCCTAATTACATAATTAGTCTTCATTAATTAATCACCTTCTCAAATATTATAATTAGATGAAAAGTGTCAATGTGAAAATTGTAGAACAACTTGAAAAACTGCCGATACAGCTTTCTGTAGCTGAATACGTGCTACATAAAAGCGTTTTTCCAAGCGTGAAAGAAGCCCGCGAACACACGCAAAATTGCCGCGCGACTCCATGGCCGCTCGAGGCACTTTGCGTGTATTCGCTGGCTTCTTTCACGCTCGGAAAAACACTTTTATGTAGCACGTATTGAGCAAAAGAAAGTTGTATCGGTAGTTTAAGTTGTTCTACAATTTTCATATTGACCCTTGTCATCTAATTGTAATATTCGAGAAGTTGATTAATTGAGACTAATTATGTAATTAAGCGGAATGCAAAAAAAATAATCGGAGTATCTACAAGCGACGGCAAACAACATTGCCTTGGTTATGTACAGCTACGGGGCATTAAGATATTTTTAAATCTTGTTGCATGATAGTTGGGACGCCCTGTAGATGATTCAACTGGGGTTCGAACTTCGAAGTGCAGCTCTCATTTCTTCCAAGTCCTGTTTAAGGCCTTATATGCATGGTGCCCGAGCCGCTGCCACGCTTTAAGTGCCTCATCGTCATCAGGCACCGAGAAAAGGGATGTTTTTTTTTTCTCCTGCTTTTCTAGCAGAAACAGCCTGTTGTGTAGCCCGGCGGAAAAACAGTGCGTCTATCGTCTCATGCGACTTACCATGGCTTCTTACGGCATGGCAACGTGTAAAACTATTGTCACCACAAGGCGGCACATCTGCACAGCGTGAATGCCAACCGAAATGAGCCGTGCAGCTACAAGAACCGAACAGAACCATGCAAACCGAGCGCACTCGCTAGCTCCGGCAGCAGCCAAACTACAGCGGAGGCATCTTAGTGTCGACGCGCGCGCCACCACTCGGCATCATGAATCACTGCAACACGCGCCGCGCTCTCCGACGGCTGCGTTGCTCCCACCTCCCCCTTCTAGCCACCGTAGCCCGGGTCTCTTTGGACTAGAGTGTAGACCATTGTCTAGTACACTCTACTTTGGTCTCCAGCAAGCGGCGATGGCGGAAGTCCCCGCCACCGCTCCCGTATTCCCGCCCGCGGTTAGTCAATCGCGTTCTTGCCGTGGCAAATGCCGCCCCTCACCCCCCCCCCCCCCCCCCCCCGTATTCCCCTGTTGGTAAGTCGGAAGCCCTTCTGTACCTAGTGTATTATTCTCTTCGAGGGAGCCCTCAGCGATATCAACCAGGGGCGTAGCCAGAAATTTTTTCGGAGGGGGGGTTCACAGGCCCGACTGGGGGGGGGGGGGGGGGCAAGCTTCTGCTTTCCTCTACGTCCCGTGATCGATAATGAACATCGGTAGTTTAAGCAGACGCTATACAAGTATATCACAGACATGGGACCGCCCCCCGCCCCCCTCACGTGTGCGTGTGCTTGTGAAGAAATTAAGTAAAAAGTAAAGCAAGCTCAGTAAATACAGTAAGTACAACAGGTACAGTGGGCGTTTGGAGCAACGGTCTCTCATCGCGCCCCTGAATGGACCAGTCTTCGAAAACGCATCATTGAGACGACCCGTGCGATCGGAGAAGACATCATAAATTGTTAATTTCCGTTAAGCGTAGATGGCGTCGTCCTCGTCGGAGCGAAGTGCGTTTCACAAGTCAAGGACGGCTATACGCGTGAAAATGCACGTGTGACCAGGCTATCTATACCTACTCCCATAGCAATAGCTTGTTCGCTGCTTCTTTGCGCTAGAAAACTGAAATACGCGCAAAAGCGCGTAAGGCTTTATTTTTTTCGAAGCTTTCGTCGCCCTGCTCCCTCATACGAGAGGGTTGCATTTCCTGCGGCAAGTGCATGGGCCGCTGTGTCTTCCGCTGTGAGCGAGCGTGTAGCCGTCATTTGCGTTTACGTCAACAGATTCAGAAATGTACAGAATATTTCACCGCTCAGCACAGATATGGCATGTGTACGCATTTTAAGTAGTGCGTGCCACTCATTTCTGCTTCACTTACGCCGGTGCAAACAGGAAGCGGCCTTGTACCTCACAGAATATCGACTGATTGGTGTACTAGTGATCTAGGAATGAACTCCGGTCTTGTTCAGTGCATTGTGCACATAATCAATTTCTCAGGACGCGTGAACTCCGACGCGTCCGACTCTGTCAGCGCCTGCAACAAGAGTTTACTTACGCTGTACTGCGCACAGCAGTTATTCATGCTTGTCAGCTGTCTGTTTCGTGCATTCTGTTGCGAGTCGGTGGAAATTCACTGCTGTCATCAACCCCTTCGTGTGTACATTGCTGGTTTGGGATTCCACAACAAAACAGCAACTACCAGCCTTCCGTAATGGCTGGTTTGGGATTCAACAACACAACAGTAATTACCAGCCTTCCGTAGGGGCGCAATCGCAAACAAGAGACGTTTCTCGCGCAGACTAAGCCTACGTTCACACTTGGGAAGCGGCAAGCGGGCGGAAAGGCCAAAGCGGTCGGAAAAGTTTTTCCGCGCCTGTCCAAGTTGTTCACATTTGTTTTGCTACCGCCGGGGCCGCCGCTGCCGTTTTCGTCCAGATCCATCTCGTCTGCGTACGTTTGTCGGCGTGGTGGCGCTCATTATCGCATTATTTCGAGCGGTATGTTCATTCTTTGACCCACGTACCGTCATCAAAAGTGGTCATTTTACGCAACTTCACGTGTCATCTGCGACCTTCGGTAAATTCCTCGTTGGCGTTCCGTAATTCTCCTCACACGGGCGCGGTAGCGCTGAGTCACAGGTTGGTGCCTAGGCGTGATTATATTTCTTTAATAGCTTTTATTTACAAATTGTAATGACATTTCATCATTTCGTATTATTGTCGGCGCTTCCAGGACACCAAAGGGGCAACGGGAACACCCCATCTAAAACCCGGGCTGGCCTTTGTGTTGGGGCTCGCCAAAGCCTGCGCGTCCTACGTGAGACCTACGCTCCCAATCTATCGTTGCGACGAGAAAAGCACCCCGCGACTTCTGCACCATACCGTACACGTGCGAGGAGAATTATGGAGCGCCAACGAGGAATCTGCCTTACTATTGTCTGCCGTGGAAGTGGAAGAAGAAATGGCTTTTATACTTCTACCTACTTGTTTTCTAGAAATGGACAATGAATAAATGGAAAACGCGGACACCTCGGAAACGGCGGTGGTGGGTTCGCCTGGCTTTGCAAAAGCGCGAGAAGTTGGGTCACGCCAAGGCTTCGTTGCCGCACCTCCGGTCGCGCGACGTTGAATACTATCGCGAGTATTGCTGACAGTACGTTTTAGTGCCACTCTTGTCGTAGAGCAAGGGCTGGTTCTTGATCGCGTCGATCAGCATTACAGCCTACACTTTTGGTGCCATATGTTCAATTTTACGACCGGTTGTTTACATGCTAGTGTAGCTTCCAGTGAAGCATGCAGAACGACTTTCCGCCGCGTTTCGGCTAGGCCATGGCGAAAAAATCGGCCCGAGACCGATTTGGCTCGCAGCCTGTTTTTCTGCCTGTTTTGCCGCCTAGGCGGGCGGATTTTTGCAAGATTTGGCCGCTTCCGACATCATCGAGGACACGTGTGAACGTAGCCTAAGATCCTGCGCGAGCGCGGCCTAACCGGCACCTGAAGGGAAGCGGCGGAAATGTATACCGGAGATTTCGACCACCTGGGGTCTTTAACCTGCACCTAAATTTAAGTAAACGGGCCTCTAGCGTTTTCGCCATCATCGAAAATGCGGCTGCCGCATTTGTTGCTTCATTTGTTGCGCATTTGTTGCTTCAGAATGCGGCCGCCACATTCTCGCCGAAAACTTCACAGAGTGTCAAAGCCTTGACAAACACCGTGACAGTTTTTACCATATGCAGACATGATTCGCTGTAAATTACCAACCTAAACGGAAGCGCCCAGGAATGAAATTGTGATAGTAGCACCGGTTTTATTAATTATGTCAGCGCAAAGCGACGAGAAGAAAGGATGGGTAAGGGGGGGGGGGGGTGCGGAAAAAATTTCGGGGGGGGGGGGGGCGTTTGAACCCCCCACCCCTGGCTACGCCCCTGATATCAACTCTAGCTAGCTGGCCTGCTCGAAGTGTTAGTTGCAGCCGTAATAAATGCTTTCCGAGTGTACACGTGGTTGTCGCCTTTTGTTTCCTCGAGCTTGTACCGGACCGCGGTTGATGCGCAGGCATGCGCCAACCGCGGGGCTCGTTGTGTCGAGGCAGAGAGCAGTGGGCATCCCTTCGTGATCCGACATTTTGGCGTTCCCAACGTGGGGCAAGCTCTTGGAAAACGGGACGATCGGTCCGGACCAGCGTTAGGCCTCAGCCGAAGGCGTGATTGCTCGCTAGATCTGTGTGTGCTTTCTTGAGGGCGAGGAGGAGGAATAAACATTTTATTGAAATAGCAGACTCAGGTTTTTGCGGGTGAAGCCCCTATTCCAGGGCCCCACTGGCTCTAGCGGCTCGTTCGGCTAGGTCCAAGGTTGCCTGCTGGCTTCCCAGGTCCTGCCGGGCGAGTCGCACCTCTTACGACCTTTCAAGTTCGTTGCGTGTAACGAGGGGTGGGTTTCCCTCTGCTGGTCTTTGTTTGCAATGCCAAGTGATATGTATGAGGGTTGGTGTGTCGCTGCACCAAGGACAGTAGTCATCGTATTGGGACGGGTGTATTTTGCTGAGCGTGTGTATATTGGGATATGTATTCGTTTGTAGGCGTCTCCAGTCCTGGGATTGCCAGCGTGTGAGTTTAGGGTGGGGTGGCGCCATTGTCTGCCTTGCGCGTCTTTGGCTGTCGAGGATATCTCGTGGCAGCGTAGGTGTGAGGTATTCCTCCCGGGTCGATGTGTCCGCGGCTCGGAAAATTAGTCCTCGAGCCAGGCGGTCCGCCCGTTCGTTTCCCTGTACACCTTCGTGAGCGGGGCACCATGTGATGATGTGATCTTCTCGAAGGTTGTTTCCTAGAATACCTAGGACGCTCCGAGGGAGGACGCCCCTGAGAAACAGTCGGCAAGCTTCTTGCGAATCCGTGAGAACGTGTGCAGATTGCCTCTTGCCCTCTGCCGCTCGTATGGCTAGTGCTATGGCCGCCGCTTCGGCCACGGCCGTGCTTTTGTTACAGATCGTAGCCGACGTGATTGCTTCGTTACCTCTAGTGACGGCCGCAGCAAATGCTCTCAGCCTCGAGGGGTAGGCAGTTGCGTCTGTGTAGTGAGTGTTTGGGTCGTTGCGTAACCGTTCGAGTGCCACCGCTCTCGCTCGTCTGCGGCCGGCGTTAAACATGGGGTGCATGTTCTTGGGTATTGGGTGCACGTGTATGCCTTCCCTGTCTTGTCTGGGTATTTGGTGCGTCTCCTCCCCGCAGAATTGGGGTGCCAAGGGGTAGTGAAGTCTCTGTAGTAAAGCTCTACCTTGGGTTGTCGAGTTGAGTCTCTCTCTCTGCGCGATCAAGACTGCCGCGGCGTGTTCATCGTACGTATTGTAAATACCCAGACTCTCCAGACGCTCTGTGCCAGTGCAGTCAGGGAGGCCCAGTGCAGCTTTGTAGGCAGTGCGTATGAGTACGTTGGCCTGCTCTGCTTCACATCTGCGTGAAAGCTGGTATGGCAGAGCGTACGTAATGAGGCTGATGACGAAGGCTTCTACCAGTCTCCTGGTGTCGTCCTCCTTCATGCCGTCCTTACTGCGAGCGATTCTTCTTATGAGTCTCGATACGCTCCTGGATGTGTGTTTGAGTTTGTTTAGCGTTGACGATACGCTGCCCGTCTCCTGAATTAGCATGCCTAGCACCCGGAGCTCCTGCACTTGTTTGACCTGGCTTCCGTTGATCTCCAGATTGAGGATGGGGGAGCGTGTCTGCTGGGTGTTTTTAGGTCTTATTTGTATAAATTCAGATTTTTCTGGTGCACATCTCATGCCAGCCCTTCTCGCGTGGTCGTCAATTGTGTTGATCGCTCTTTGTAGAGTGTCTTGTCTGTTCCCGTAGGACCCCTTAGTTGCCCAAAGGGTGACGTCGTCCGCGTAGATAGCTACTCCAAGTTCCGGGTCTTCCTCCAACGCTAGAGCCAATTTCCTCATCCCTATGTTGAAAAGTAGTGGGGAGAGTATAGAGCCTTGTGGAGTGCCCTTGTTGGCCATGTTAATCGTGTCGGATCGTATGTGGTCCAGCCCTATGGTCGCCGGTCTGCCTTTGAGAAAACTGTGCACGTAACTGTAGATCCTCTCCCCACAGCCTACTTCTTGTAGGCCGGTGAGTATCGCGTCATGTGATATGTTGTCAAAGGCCTTCTGCAGGTCCAAGGCAAGCAGGATTCTGTTCATGCTTCTGGGTGGTGGGTTGAGAACCTCGTCCCGAAGTAGGAGGAAGACGTCCTGCGTGGAAACTCCATGTCGGAAACCGTACATCGAATTTGGTAGGAATTCGTTGCCCTCTAAGTATCTCCCGAGCCGTGTTTGGATGACCTTTTCGAACAGTTTGCCAAGGCAAGAGGTTAACGAGATTGGTCGGAGGTTCTGTAGCGATTTTGGTTTCCCCGGCTTAGGTATTAAAATGATTTCAGCTTCTTTCCATTCAGGTGGTATGGACCCTCCTATCTTCTAAACCGTGTCGTTGAAGAGCTGCGTTAGTTTCTCTAAAGCTTCGGTGCCCAGGTTTCTGATTATGGCGTTTGTGATACGATCCGGCCCGGGCGCTGTGTTCCTTTTAAAGGACAGCGCTGCAGCGTATACTTCTGCAGACGATATCGGTTCGTCAAGGGTGGGATTAGCCGGTCCCGTATAACTTGGTGTGGTGGTTGGGGTCACCCTTTCTCCAACGTACGTGTTTTGGAGCTCTTTCAGTAGCTCCTCGCCTGAGCCTGCGTAGTTGTTAGCTATGCGCCTGAGGGCGAGCGTCGTTTCTCTCCGCGTGGTTGCAGGGGTGAGCATACTGCGAAGGATTGCCCACGTTTTCTTCGTGCTTAGAGTGCCGCGGAGAGAGTCACAGAAATTCCTCCAGTTCGTAGTGCACAGCTCTTGCGAGTACGCATTGGCTGCTTCCGTGAGTTGTGCTACGCGCTCTCTAAGCTTTCGGTTGTGCCGCTGTTTCTTCCATCTTTTGGTGAGGCTTCTTCTTGCGAGTTAACGCTGCGCTAGTGCCACCGAACTCGTGTAGACGCTGAGATTTGCAGCGAGTTTTCTCCTAAGAGTACGCCAGAAGCGAGTGAGTGCAGCAGCCGACGCGGTACATATGTAAATAGCCTCCTTTCTGTATCTTTGGCTCTGGGAGCTGGGCGCCGGAAACGCTGGCTAGGACGTCAGCGGGGCGCAGTCCCAGGAGTCTGCTCGGAAGCTGCGCGTTGAGCAGCGAGCGGGGACCACTTAGCTAGGCCTGCATCTCCTCGCGGCGGCTCATTGGAACCCTTTATGTGTCTTATGTGGCATTGGTATCCGTCATGCACGCGATTAGGCCTAAGGCTCTGCGGAGCTGCCGGTCGCATGTTAGAAGACGACCATGCCGTGACATTTAGCGTGTGCAACCGGATTCGCTAGTTCTACTATACTCGCCCGAGCGGAGAAACCTCGTTCGGAATAGAAAGCTTATTTTGTTCAGATGAACTCAATATTTTGCCGACAGAATAACCGAAATCTCGTGGGACCAGAGAGCGCTTTGTTCATACGAGCATCGCCCACTTTCGCGCTGTATCGGACCGGAAAAATTCGGTCGAAGCGAATAACTTCATTCAAACGAACTGGATAGTTTTTTTTTTTTCTGGTTGCCGCATAAAGCTATGCGGTAGACGGGTGGTTCAGCATCGTGTCAGACGGCCGACGCTGCGGACGGCCTCTACTGCCCTAATTCTAAGTGTTTGTGGAGTGCATTTGAGCGACTTTGCAGAACGAGTGAAGCCACCTCGACTTGCTATTGCTGCCATGGCCCACGTCCCTGCCTGCTGTCTCGGCCCCTCCCTGTTCGCGGCCCGATGCGGCAGCACATGGCAGCCACAAAGAGGGAGGCCCACCATCATACACTCCCACGAGGATGCGTCGGTGCGAGGTTCATGGAGCCGGCGCGCGCGCCAGCTTGGAGAAAGTCCTGACCCGCTGTTCCCGGGTGGACATTGTGGCGCGCATCTTGAGGGCAAGCCATCTTCAGCATCCGTCAACCACTGTGACGGCTGCCACTGTGACGGCCGCCCCACAGGACTGTGCTGCCTATCAACGTGGATTCGGACATTTCCTGCCGGAGTTTACCATCGCATCTTCCCGGATACTTTGTCAATGCCGTCGTTCCAGCGGTTTCTCCGCCGTAGGGCAATATTTAAGGGTTGGGGGATGTGGGAATCCTCGGGTCCCATAACCGCCACACGGGCAGCGAACGTCGCGTCAAGCGCATGTGTGCCAGGGAGAGTTGGGAGAGGGGAAACTTTCCTTCCGCGGGCGGCGCGCGGGAATCGCAAGCGCTATCAGCGCCACCGGGTGGGTCACGTGAGATCCCGCTGATATCGCCCGGATCTCTCTGGTCTACAGCAAGCGGCGACGGCGGAAGTCTCCGCCGTCGCTCCCGTATTCCCGCACGTGGTTAGTCAACTGCGTTCCTGCCGCGGCAAATGCCGTCCCCCCCCCCCCGTATTTCCCAGTTCGTAAGTCGGCAGCCCATCTTTACCTAGTGTATTATTCTCTTCGAGGGAACCTTCAGCGATGTAAACTATAGCTAGCTGGCCTGCTCTAAGTTTTAGTTGCAGTCGTAATAAATGCTTTCCGAGTGTACAGCTGGTTGTCGTCTATTGTTTCCTCGAGCTTGTACCAGACCGTGGCTGATGCGCAGGCATGCGGTCAACCGCGGGGCTCGGTGTGGCGAGGCAGAGGGCCGTTGGCATGCCCCCTTATCCCGACAAGGTGCATCGTGTGTTTCGCAAAAAAAAAATAGAGTAGGAGGTGCACCCTGGTTTCTTATATGGGAGTAGGCAAGAGAGAAAGGTCCTTTGCGTTGCTGGTCGGGCAAAGAAAGAATGCCTCTGTACACGAAGAGCAGGTCACCTTCTTGTACTACAGATTCTTTGCTTCTATTTCGAGTGCTACTATACCGTTTTAAAGAATTCTTGTGATAGAATACTCCTTGGAAGACACTTTACAACTTTTATAGTATAACTAAAATTTTCCACAGGGCCCTGGCGAACGGTCCTCTTAAATTGCTGAGGGGCCCATCAAGGGGTTCTACAAATTAGATGAGTCGTTTCTACGTAAACCTCACATTGACAAGCTTTGCAAAAATCTCAGCAAGGCTTGTTATATTCTGCTCAAGTGCTGAAATTGTTTTGATACAGAAACCCTTCGAGAAATTTATTTCAGCTTGCTCCATAGCCATCTGTGGTACCGTGTTACATCTCGGGGCCATTCATACATTGAGCCAATTATAAAACTTTAAAAGAGGGCTGTTCGCTTTATGACTTCCTCACATTACAATGCTAACACAACACCGCTCTTTCAACGCGTACACATTTTACCGTTCACTTCATTACTAAATTTTTAAACTCTTGTAATGGTTCATAATAGCATCGTTACTGACTACCCACTCTCTGCTACCAACTTTACCGAATCAGGACGCTGTACACGCAGTGCACTCAAACAAAATTTTCTGGTTCCAAAGGCCTGTAATGTGTGTGGTAAACGGAGAACTTGAAGTGTTGGAGTAGTCGAGAGGAACGTTCAGCCCACAGAAGTTAGAAATACAGGTAACTTTTAGAGATAATTAAAACTGCATTTTCGTGATCTTCTTTCGTATGTTTATTAATACATTCACCGCTTCCTTTTATATTGCGATACAATTATATGGACACTCAAAAGCAAATTTCTGCCGTCGGCGTCGCCGTCGCCGTCGCCGTCGCCGTGAGGTTCCGTATGACGTCATTTGGAGAAGAAATCGTCGCCGCGCGCCAGGGCGCGAGGGGCGCGTCTTTCACGGGGAGTGAACGCACGGCCTAGAACTAAACGCGCGTTCCGCGCCGTGCTCGCTTAAGGGCTGCAGAAGTAGGCGTCTCTTTTCTCCTTTACAATCACCATATATTAAACGCACCTTCTTCCGACGCGCGAGAAGCCGTGGGGGAGGGGGAGAAGGGAGGCGACGTTTAGCTTGTAATGTCACCAACGCCGCACGCATTTTCATAATAGCATCGTTACGGACTACCCACTCTCTGCTCAGGTGAAACCAACTTTGCAAAGGAGAAGAGACGCTTAATTCGAATCATAAGGACGCTGTACACGATTTCATCGCCGTTTAAAGTGCTCACGGCGAAGGCAACTCAGAAAAGTGTCCAAAAATTTTCTGGTTCCAAAGGCCTGTAATGTGTGTGGTAAACGGAGAACTTGAAGTGTTGGAGTAGTCGAGAGGAACGTTCAGCCCACAGAAGTTAGAAATACAGGTAACTTTTAGAGATAATTAAAACTGCATTTTCGTGATCTTCTTTCGTATGTTTATTAATACATTCACCGCTTCCTTTTTATTTTTTCTGGTGCATATTCCTTTACTTGTAGATGTTCAATGATACCGTTTGCATTTCGAAGATTCTTTGTATTGTATTCTCTAATTCTTCTAATGTAAAGTGCATATTATTGCTGAGTCTAAGTACATGTGTCTGTGCTAAATTAATTGCTTTGCTTCCTCTACATTGTTTTCCTATTGATCGCAACTAGCCTAGAGCTAGGGATCACAATGTATTTGTTCACATTATGTTTTACACTGTACTGTACGCAAGAAATAAAGTTTAATTCAAGGAAACATTTTTCTCACAGGGCCCCCTGGCCTGGAGCTGCAGCCCCCTTAGCCCCCATAGCCCAAGGTTGCGTGGTGTATGTGGAAGCAGAGTGGACGACTTCACCTTTGCCGTTCAGAAGGACTGCTGTGAAGGCTCGTCTATAGGACATCAAAGCCGCGTCGACGAACGAGCATTCTTCAGCCTCATATTGAGCTTTCTCTAGCAGGGCTTTGGCTCTGGCATGCCTTCTGCCCACGTTATGAATGGGGTGAACATTCCTTAGAACAGGCATGATGTGATATTCTTCCGCAGATCTTTGGGAATTTCTCTATGATTATTATCTATTGCTGCAATTGATATTCCAATTCGTTTGAGGATCTGTCTTCCTGATCGCGTAGAGAGTCTGAAGAACTGGGCTCTTGTGCCTCGGCTATTTCCTCCAGTGTATTGTGCTTGCCTAGTTGCATGAGCCTTTCGGTTGTCGTGTACATAGTACAACAGATGACTATGAATAAATGAATAATATAAAGACAGAAGAACTTCGGTTTCAAAGTAAGACCTAGTTTTGATAATAGCATGATTGCCGAATGAAAAATTTTGAATCAGGGACTGAGCATACTCACGGAATTTTAAATGCTTATTCAAAGTGATTTCAAGAAATTTTGTACACTCAGATATGAGGTGTTCAATAAGTGTCGCCGCTAAGGAATTTATGTTTGGCGATAACTGAGGGGAATGAAAACCATGCATTTTGCCTTTGATGGATTGATACGTAATGCGTTCGTTACACACCATGAGTGAACATTGTTTAAATCGACATTTAGTAGATGCAGAGTAAGTGCATTATGATGTGTGGTAAAAAATTTGTTGTCATCAGCATACAGGAGAGAGTTACCCCCGTATTAAGAAATGCATCTTAACTTGAAACCCACCCTTGAGTTGATTTACGCCTGTCGTGAAGGCCCCAAAAGATACGCAATGAGTGTCTTGGGCATGTTCACCCCTGGCGTCAGTGCATTTATGAATACGGGGTTTAGTGTGTTTCAATCTAAGCGGTAAATCGTTAAAGAATAGCAAGAACAAAAGGGCCCCAAGATTGATCCCCGGGGAAGGCCTATGTTAGTGACTTTTGGCACCGCCGTGGTTGCTCAGTGGCTATGGTGTTGGGCTGTTGAGCACGAGGTCGCGGGATCGAATCCCGGCCACGGCGGCCGCATTTCGATGGGGGCAAAGAGCAGGTGGGGATGTAGATTTCTCTGCGCCTAAAAAACTTGCACAGCTTTGCGTTAGAATTATTCCTGCTGCTACGAAACGTACTCCCTGCAGTATCAACCATATTAAAAAGTATACGGGTTGTTCGAAAGGTGCAGTCTACAAGATACCCCTGAAAGGCGGTCTGTCTTATCTAGGGCAGGCAGCTAGATGTCTAAAGGTTAGACTGCAAGATCATAGCAATAAAGTGCGAAAAGGACGAGAAGGGTTTCTTGGAGTACATTGCGCACAATGCGGTTGTATTCCGTTCTTTAAAAAGACTATTATCTAAGCTACAAATCCTAATGAAAGCACTAGACTTATCGTGGAGGCCACAGCAATAGCTGAGGGTGAATCGATCAGTAAGCCGTCGATTGCATTGTCGGATAAGAAACTGGCTTTCTTGGGATCGCAGGTGCCAGTGGCGCACCGACCGGGGGGGGGGGGTATTTGGGGGTGGTAACCCCTCCCCCCTGAGGCCGACCTAACCCCCCCTTTGTTTAACCCCTTTTCTTTCCTTGCGCATTCGGGTACTGCAACTAAGATGCAAGACGCGCAATCGTCTGCACACTCGCAATAAGCGCATTTTTTGACAATTTCCCGTGAAGAAATCGGAATTAGTGCTGTTTAGATGGTATTGGCAAACTGTCAACCCCTCCCCCCCCCCCCCCCCTGGCCGAGATCCTGGGTGCGCTACTGGCACGTGCGCCCTCCTTCTTCCTAAGAGGGCGGTTAAGGTTAGATTGAATTTTGAGTGCTTGCTCATCTTGACTTCGTGTTCTGGAGAGGGGGGGGGGGGGTGGCGGTGGCGCTTTTGTCTAGGTGTCTTGGCAATATATGCATGTTGTTCGAAATAAAATTTCAGTTGGGAGTCAGCGCTTGTCTTTCGTCATTCTTGCTGCCCCTTTGTTTTTGCATGCGCTGTAAGTCAAGTTTGCTATCGTTCAGCGTTGAGTGCTACTTGTGTTGCTGAGTGCAGGTTCACCCATTAAAGAGTTAGCGTTTTAGAGTCATTCTTCTGGCATGGTGTTATTCTACGTCGGCAAGACAACTAGACAATGTCGATCGAACGAGCAAGGCGTATATAATAATGACGACGGCATGACGACACTGAGATGTCATTTCAACTATGAAGATCGTATAACGATGACAACGCGGCGACGATGACGTGAGGACAATGAGATGACGACGAATGTATGACAACAACAGAATGAAGACGCGGGAATGACGACAATGGCACGACCCGGACGGAGTGAAGACGAAGGTATGACAACGAATGCATGCTAACGTCTGTGTGATGACGACGCAACGACGACGATGACATGGCAACGATGGCATAGTCGCGATTGAATGACGACATCCGGATTACGATAGAAAGGCGAACAAGGAATGATGTCGATGGATCGACGAAGGTGGTATGGGGACGACAGCATGACGACAATGGGTTGACGATATTGAAGTGGTGACAATAGTGAAACGACAACGTGACGACTATGACAGGGAGAAAATCGTATGACAACGACGGCAGGAGGAGTGCCCGGTGTAGAGTTTACAATGATGACAATAAAACGACCGTGACGACATCCCAACGATGCTATTACAACGAATGCATGACGGTGCTTGTATGGCGACGTTGCAGTGACAACGATGGCATGACAAAGGCATGAAGGCAATCGAATGACGACGATTGTTTTATGAAAATGGTGGGACAATGACTATATGACGGTGATGGAGTGACGACGATGGCATGACGAAAATCAGATGACGAAGCTTGAGTGACGATGATGACACGACCGTCGGCTTACGACGACAGACTGATAACAGAGGCATGACAGCGTCCGTCTGTTCATGAGGGCATGGAAAGGGGGGCATAAACCCGATTGATTGACGACAGTATGATTGCAACACAATAACGGAAAA
Source organism: Dermacentor silvarum (assembly GCF_013339745.2). Lineage (NCBI taxonomy): Eukaryota > Metazoa > Arthropoda > Arachnida > Ixodida > Ixodidae > Dermacentor > Dermacentor silvarum. The sequence goes on from NC_051155.1 coordinate 26,651,322, forward strand.
GATTAACCTCGATGGAACGACGAAGACGCTGCGATGACGACGGCTTTGTGACGACGATAGCGTGATGACAACGTCCGGGCGAACATCGGATGACAAAGTTCGAATAGCGACGATGCGACGACCACAACGGCATCACGACCGCGAACACATACTTAGACAACTACATATCTATCATAACGCGAACACATACCTATAAGAAAACTTGGACCACTCGATCGGAGCAGGGGTGTCTAAGGCAGCATGACGAGAGCCAGATCAAGAAGCTGAAATGACAACGACTGAACCACTGCGACGGCATTATAGGACAAGGAGCACATAGCTAGTGACCCAACCGTGTAGACAACTTGGGCCACTGGGTCCGCGTAAAAGTATAGATAGATAGATAGATAGATAGATAGATAGGCTCAAAACGGCTGAAGAAGGCAAAGAATGCTATTCGCATTCAAAGCAAGCTCAGCTATATTTGCGTCTTGAGGAAGCCTGGCTGTTCACCTTGCATAGTTCTACCATTCTACCCTCTCATATTAAATGCGAATTTCTTCACAAGCATTTGCTACTTTGGCGCCATCTATCTATCTATCTATCTATCTATCTATCTATCTATCTATCTATCTATCTAGCCGCCTACGACTTTGTGCTGTCACGGTCGTTTCGTTAATTTGGTATGTACCAAAATTGACATATTATGACAAGAGTATAGGACGAACATAAATGATATGTCATAACATGAATGTCATGACATGCGTGTCATGTAGGTCATGAAACAGCCGCCTACGTCTTGGTGCTCTCATGGTCGTTTCGTTAACTTGGTATGTACCAAAATTTGCATAGCATGACAGGAGTGCATGACGAACATAACTGATAGGTCATGACATACATGTCATGATATGCGTGTCATGTAAGTCATGACAATGACCCAGAGAAAAACATTAACACTCAAAACCACTGAAATGGATTGGGACGTCAGTAATAAATGAAGGAAACACTAAATGATGATGGTAGAAATCATAGTCACGAGCATGACTCAGCAAAAATAACAATGACTCAGCGAAAAAGATTAACACTCAAAAACCACTAAAATGAGGTCGGACGTCGGTACTAAATGAAGGAAACAATAAAGGATGGTGATAGAAGTCATAGTGATGCGCATGACTCAGAGAAAACGTCAATGACTCAGCGAAAAAAAGAATAACCCTCAAAGTCCACTGAAATGTGTTCTGACGTAGGTTATAAATGAAGGAAACACTAAAGCATGATGGTAGAAGTCATTCATGACCATGACTGAGCAAAAATGACAATTACGCAGCGAACAAAAAAACATTAACAGTGAAAAAACACTGAAATCGGTTCGGACGTGGGTAGTAAGTGAATGAAATACGAAAGGATTGTGGTAGAACTCATAGTCATGAGCATGACTAAGGCTTTCACCTCAGGGTCTCTTAGCTGTATAGCTAAAGGGACTCATGACATCAATGTCATGGCATGCGTGTCATGCAGGTCATGAAAGAGCCTCCCACGTGTTGGTGCTCTCATGGTCGTTTTGTTAACTTGGTAGGCTCCACGCGTACTGCTTCGTATAACATCAATTCCCACGAGGCGTGGGATCTGCCGGATTTTTGATTATCAAAGTTTCCCCGCTTGTGATCACGTATCAGCCAAAATGTGGCCTACCGCCTTCGGCAGGAGCATTTATCGTCACAATCTTACGGACCGCGGAATCAGAAAAATACACGATAATTCCGCACCTTAGGCACGCAGCATGGTATTCTGATTTGAAGCATGTGCTTGTCTGGAGCGAACGATAGTTTTACGTGGTTTTATACTGACTGCGGGCACTCGATCGGTGCTTTGAAATTGAACATCGTCGTTGAACGCACGCCGTGGAATCTTTTGACGGTGACTGTGCCATTGAGCACATCTTTTTTTTTTCAATGAGTAAGCATTTCTATGCCTACTCAATGAGGAAAACCGTCCGTCTGTCCATGCGTCACGTATGACGAATCGCTATGAAGAAATTAATGTATAATACAAAATTAATTTGAAAGGAAAACATTGGTGGTGGTGAGTTTCGAGGCACTTTGCTCGAGGCTCTTTGTGTGTATTCACTGGCTTCTTTCATGCTAGGAAAAGCACTTTATCATGCATGTATTGAGCAGCAAAAAGCTGTATCGGGAGTTTTACAGCGAAGCTGTTTATGGCTAGGGTTCTTCGGATTTATCGCGCGCGTAAGCAAAGCCTCAGGTCCCGCGCCAACGCGCTCGTGCCACTGCTCGCGCGTTCGTAGTTCTTCTTCCATAGCTGGCTCGTCGGTGTCCCGCGGATATGCATTTTGAGGTCGATAGTTAGCAATAGGTACCATCTCAAGAAATAGACTCCCAGGTAGACATTAAAGGTTTATCAAAGATTTGCCGCTGTGCGACCCTGCGGCATGTCTACTTCGCACCGCCCTCCAACTTTGGCCGCGTTTCAAGCGCTCGCGTATCTAGTTTTCTTCCTTCCGCTCTCCCGTGGTGGCGGTGTAAACAAAAAGAAGACAAGTTGGCGTTCTCCATTTTGAATTTCACTTCTCTTCGGTCGTCGTAATGGAGAGGCCGCGTATAGTAGGATCCCGAGGAGCAAGGAGCCTCGAAGAGCGATGACCGAGACAGATGTGAGTCGCAATCGACGCTGGTGAGCTGCAAACAACAATTGCCACGATCAAGAAAAAAGTCGCAGTTTCGCCCGAAAAGGTAGGCATCGACTGCGATAGCAAATTAGTGGACAGTATACAAAGTAAGGATAGTAGTTGTATCGGCCGCATAACATTGTAAGCATAGGTACGATGTCATGCCATCGTCGTCATACAACGTCCTTATCCATTCCTTGCCACACCGTCGTTGTAAACAAACCTGAAGCACTAACTAAATTGACAAGCTTGGTGTCACGCGCGCGCACAAACATGAAACGATCTCACTCGATGATCGCAGAAAATCTCGCTGCAAAAAGCTGGAGTGATCGTCGCGCGGCTGCAGCAGCTAGCGAATTGAATTTCGAGCCGCTGCTCGCATCAACGCTATCTGATCCGCGAAAACACAGGGAAGGCGGACTTTGCCCGCACGCCGAGAAGCTTCAGGATACAGCCACGCGTGGGGCGTTCGCGGTGCACAACTCTCGCCCCCCCCCCACCCCCAACCTCCACCGGAGCCGTCGGCCCGGCGGGAGCGCGCGGCGAAGTAAAGCGCAGACCCTCCACCTTCCTACCCTCCTCCGGAGCGCTGTGCGCGACTGGAAGACTGGCGCGCTTCCTTCCCGTTTCCCGCCCTTGCGTCCGCGAGCCGCGATTGCCGGCTCGCCGTCGCATGCTTTCACTCGTACATACAGCGTACGGCGTCGATTTATTTATAGCCCGTGGACTTATACGGAACCTCGCGGCGATGACGACGGCGATGTCGACAGCAGCAATGCGCCTGGAGGGTCCGTATACTTCTATCGCAAAAATAAATTGTTTGCGTACCTAAATGGGTTCGTACCTTTGTTCAAAATCTGTGTCATGCCTGTGTCGTCTGCTAAATAGCTTCGCTGGTCATCCACTTTCACAGTGGAATTGCTCATAATTTTAACAGCGGAGCTGTTTAAGCCAGCCGTAATTTGTGGTGCGTATCAAGCAACTACCAAGAAAAAAAATAAAATAAGCTTTCTTGCCGAGGCGGGATTCGAGCCCGGTACCCCGGTTGGGATGGTATGGTATGGTAAAACTTTATTATTTTCCCTCGGAACGCGCGTCAGCACGTAGCGGGCCGCTCCACGCGGCACG
>NC_051155.1:27327402-27351438 GCF_013339745.2 Dermacentor silvarum
ATTCCTTTGCAAATAGTGGCTCGGCTCAAAAGAAAACGTGGTATCTCTTACGCCTGGAGTGTCGTTTTGATCACAACAGAGCCGATTTTTGGAAAGGACAAGCTTTTAGCGCAAGAACGAATTGCCCGTCAACTTTCGGCCGCACTGTTACTGCTTTATCATGTATTAAACGGTGTAGTTTAGTGCCATGGTGTAATGTTACTACTGTTGTTTTCTTGGGCATGTCTTTTTCTCAGCTGCCATCCGTACTGCATGGCATATTTGTACGACTAGCATTGTTTCTCATTCTGAATATTATATGATACTCTTCTACGTTATCTGTATCTTGTCAAATAACGTTTTTTGCGCATGCACGAAAATAAAGCATCTTACTGACCATTTTTTTTGTTTTTTGTGTGATAAATGTTTTTCTGATGTCTAATCAAAATCATAATTTTAGCTATCCTACTACATAATTTAACGGTATGTTGGTGTGAACTATCAAAATACCTTTTCCAGAGGCGTATCTTTTGCCTAAAATATAGAATGCCTTCTCCCATAGGTATACCGAGTATTTTTTAAGCTTCATTCACACCGACGCCTAAAGAATAAACTGTAAATACCTTTCCTCAGCTTCTGTTATTGTGGGTGATGAGTGGCTTGGCTTGATGGTACAATTCCACTTGATGAGTCGAATTGTGCAACCGTCCTATTCAATGCAGAAACCACAGCGCAAAAGCTACTTTGACATTGAGACAAACACATGGACGGACGACGCTCTCGCCAGTAATTTATTATAAGAAGGCACACTGAATATAATACCTGCGGTGCACATACAAGAAAAAACTGCCAAACATAGAGCGATCTGCCACAAGCAATACTAGATCAGATGCAAAAAGTAAAGCAGCGTATCATGTGGCAGAAAAAATAACTGGAGTATAGAACTCGCCTCAAAGCTCCTTTTACATCAGTGTGTGTCATTCATACGGCTTTAAGATGAAACCAGCCTCATCATAAACGCTGCCTTCAGCATTCTCTATGCTGTTATCACCATTTTTCAAAATATTCTACGCCACTGGGGCGCGCAACTGGCCCAAAATAACGCGCCTCCATCGAATTCTGCGGCCCGTCCGCGGGAGCCCAGGCGCAATAGCGTGCCGTGCGCAGCGCGCGCAGCCGGCGGGCGAGGAGAATTGAGGAGGAAAGCGCGCGCGCGGAGGAGAGTGTCGCTACTTTCAAGATCAAGGGGCTTTACTTGATGTTAGAAAGTAGCGACACGCTTTGATCTACGCCGCAACACCCTCGCCGGCGCGGTCAACCTCCTCTATTTCTCCCCCTCTTTCGCGGAGGCAGCGCATCCGCCACGATGAATGGCTGCGGCGCTCGAGGCTACCCCGTCAGGTGACCCTGACGTCACGAAAACGGCGCGAAACTTGCTTTCGCGCGCCTTTAGTTTCTCTCGCTCGCCATGAGCAGTCCAAGTGGTGGTCGTCCTGCCGCTCCGAACGTGTGTTTCCGAAGTTTTTCCATCCTTTCGTAGGAATCTGAGATTCATTCTCCGTGAAAATGCCTTGCTGCTGCGCGTTTCAATGCAGCAGCAGGTCAGAGAAAGGGCAAGCCTTATTTTATATCCCCCGAGGTGAACGGAATGTCGTGCGTCGGAAGCAGTGGCTCCATAACATCGGGAGAAGGGATTTCGCCCCTTCTAAGCACGCCGTTCTTTGCGAGGTGAATGTTGTAGCTTTCCTCATATTTGTGGATGAAGTTGCATGGAGATTTTAATGCTCTTCGCATAGCCGGACTCTTCGTTCAGTTTAATACAGAGCACCGATAACTGTGCATATAGTTTTTTTTAAGTGAGTCGGCTGAAATTTTCGTTTACTCTTCGAGCCGTGACAAAGCTTTTTGTGTTTTCGCGCGTGCGTTAGTTTTCAAATGTATGTAATTTGTGAGTTAATGCCTGTAACTCACATTTTGTAGTTGTGTGCGCGTGTGTGTGTGCGTGTTTGTGTATGTGCGTGCTTGTGTGCATGTATGTGTGTGCGCGCGCGTGTGTGTGATCCTTGCGCCTGATACTTGTGAAACCAAGGAACTATTTTACTCTTATTGCGTGCTTATTGTATCTTTGCAAAGTTTCAATACTGCGAGCATTTTTTTTCTTCATGTACTTCATGTTGCGAAGGCATGAACCGCAATATATAGGTAGATAAGTGGTATTATGTATTATTCGCGCATGCTCATTAAGTACAAGCCACGCGCTTCTGATAATCTCCCTCAATTCTGATAAACTTGACATCTTGAAGTCTGTAAGTTAATTATCAAGTGCCAGTCTTAGCAGTTTCCGTGTAAGCAATCAGCCTTTTTTTTTGAGAGAGAGAGACTTAGGTTACTCCCAGAGGTGATGGAATGTAATTTCTCGTCGTTTCGTAGTGACGGAATATAGGCGTGTGTGTAAAGTTCTATGTTGGCTGTTTCGCAAACACAGCACGTATTTTGCACAGTGGCATTGGTACAAAGGCTTATGGCCCACTCATTTTGGCGAATTCGCTTTAAGTAAACTATCACCTTTCTTCTTGGTTACCTTCTCTGAGCCTTTTAAGAGCGAAGATTGTGAACCGAATTCTCGTTTATACTCTACGCTGCTTATATTGTATGCACCCAATACACCTCCGCGTTACGGGCAACCCAAGTGGCGACGTAGAGGTAAACAGCTAAGCCACTGCTTGGTACTCATTTTTTCGGAGCGCTTCCGCTTGTATTTATCGAAGCGTCCTAAAAAATGGCACGACGTTCTATCGGAAACGTACTTTCGTCATGACAGTTTCACAAGGGATAAATTCCCATACAACGCTTCATAGGGCCGAATAAACAAGCGCGCGCATTGATTCTAATGCGGCTGCAGCGAGCCACTGGAGGGTTCAGCGCCGCGCCGGCCCGGTGAGGGGGAGAAATCCGAGGAGAATTGAGGAGGAAAGCGCGCGCGTGGGGGAGAGTGTCGCTACTTTCTAACATCAAGGGGCTTTACCACCGTGTTGATGGGCGCGCCCTCCCTCGGGGAGAGCGCGAAGGAGGCAGCGGACGACCCGCCGGGCGTCCGAGGGGCGGCGCCGGCGCTCGAGGGGAGCAGGAGAGCCGACGCAGCCGGCGGATCGGCTGGGGCGCCGTCTCGTGCCGCGGGCGGTGACGAGGAGGCGGCCGACTTTCCCGGGCGCCGGGAGAAGGCGTCGCCGTCGTCCCTGCTCTCCGGGCAAGGTGGGGTGGTCGGAGGCGGCGGATGCTTGCGGCGACCGGTTTGCTCCTCCTCCTCGCTCTCTGCTTCGCGCGTGCGTTTGCGCGAGGAGGAGGAGTCCATGGCCTCCTCGTCGTCCGAAGGGGCCAGCGGGGCGGCGCTGGCCAAGTCTGCAATGGCGGCGACTTGCTCCGCGGGGAGAAGGCTCGCCTGGGGGGAAGGCACCGCCGGCGCCACGTGTGTCTCGGTGACGGCGGGCGCGGCCGCGGCGGCAGCTGCTTGGGTGGTGGTGGCCTGTTTCTTTATCCACGCGTCCACGATCTCGGCGGCGCGCACCTCTAGTTCGCCTCGCTCACGCGACGCTTGTAGCGCTTGTAGCGTCACGGGCACAAGGGTCGCGAGAGACGCGCTCGCACTTCGACGATGGCCCGCGCGCGGCGGGCGATCTCCTGGCCTGCGGAAGCCCTGCATGCCGCTCGGCTCCGCAGTCAACACGCGAACCGCGCGTCACAGGGGGCAAACACACTACACGCACGTCGCGCGCACAGCACCGACCACGCGATGCGCGCACGAGGCGGCACAGCCGGGGACGCGGCACAGATGTCGGGTTGGGCACGCCACTCGCGGAGCACAACACTGAAGCAAATCCACTCGTCGCACGATGCAATCCCGCAGGGAACACACGAGGTTGCGCGTTGGGACGCGCAAATCGTGCGCGGCTGCAGGACACGTCGCCGACGATGGTGAGCCACGCGGCTCGTGCAGCACACGCCGGGGCGATGTGCAGGCACGACCGCACGGGAAAAGAGCTAGGCGCGACTGGCGAGGCGAGGTCGTCGGAGCGAGACGCAACACAACCTCTCTCTTCGACAGTCAGGGTGAACTCTCCCTCTCTTTCTCGTACGCATTTGGTGCCGCAACTAAACGTCGCCTCCCCTCCCTCCCGTCCCCCCACGGCCTTTCGACCGACGGAAGAAGTCGCGTTTGCTCTCTATATACGTTGATTGTAAAGGGGGAAAGAGACGCTTAATTCTGCAGTCCTTCAGGGAGCACGGCGCAAGGGCTGCAGAAGATAGCGTCAACCTTTCCCTTTCCTCACGAACCACTTACTACTACGGCGCAGAACACGCGTTTGCTCTCCGACGTGCGTACGCTCCCCGTGAGAGCGCGCGTCCCTCGCGCCCTTTCAATCGCACAAAGAGCGTCCGGAGCGCGGCGACGATTTCATCGCCGTTGACGTCATACGGAACCTCACGGTGACGACGACGCCGACGGGAGAAATCCGCTTTGGAGTGTCCTTATAATTGCTATCGCAATAAAATAATCTTCGTGTAATCGCTTTGTCCATTCTGGGTGAACACTATGTGCGAACGAAATCACAGTAGCACGTTTTTCCTTCGACGCGGGCGCCAGTTCTGCCGAGAGAAAAAAAAAAAAGTTTCGCCAAGGAGGTTCCACCGAGTTGCGAGGAGAGCACGGCCATCTCGTGGCAAAACCAAAAAAAAGAAAAAAAAATGCCACGTGACTGCACTCTGAACTCTGATTGGCGGACGCGCACGCAACGCGCCGCGTGAGGCATTTTTTTTTCTACTCGAGTAGCAGCACTCGGCTGCGCGATGTCGTGATGCATCCTCCTGGGCACGCGTCAGAATAACGCGCGCATATCCCACCAACCGCGCGACAATCGCGCCTGAAATCGCCCCATGCGGTTCCGGCTTTAATCTCAGGTTCGTGGGTTCGAGCCCCACGTTGGGTGATTTGTTTTGCAATTTCATAAGCGTCTTCCACTGATAAAGGCTACATTTGTTGAACCGATTTTTTTTTTAATTTGGGACCACGAAAAAAAAAAGTTGTCGCAGTTTCACCCGAAAGGCGAAGCATCAATTGCGATAGCAAATTTGTAGAGAGCTATACGGAATAAGGATAGTAGTTTTATCAGCTGTTCAAACTTGGACATGCAGCAGCACCGGCAACACACAGAACTGTTGTCGACGCGGTCGGCGTTTTGCCCGCGTTCGCACAAAACGCGCGCGGCGTTGGTGACTGTTGCAGGAGCCTCTGGGGGCGGCTCCTCGTCGTTTGCGACGAGATCTGAACGGGACACTCGTCGAGCAGCGTCGGAAGTCTTTGCCACCTTCTTTGAAGTCTTTGCCCCCCCACGGCCTTTCGCGTGTCTGGCGAAGTCGCGTTTGCTCTACATATATGGTGATTGTAAAGGAGGAAAGAGACGCTTAATTCTGCAGCCTTTAAGGGAGCACGGCGCTGAACGCGCGTTTGTTCTCCGCCGTGCGTTCACTCCCCGTGAAAGCGTCCCTCGCGCCCTTTCACTCGCACATACAGTGTTCGGCGGCGCGCGGCGACTATTTCATCTCTAGTGACGTCATACGGAACCTCACGGCGACGGCAACGACGACGGCGAAGCCGACGGCAGAAATCTGCTTTGGAGTGTCCATATAATTGCTATCGCAATAAAAAGTTTTGCCGGTGCACAGCGGGCGTGATCTTTAAATGCGTGTATGAGCGGAAGGAGCGAGAACCTGGCTAGCTCAGGGGATTCCACTTCCGGACACCGTAGCGAACGGTCACGGAATGTTTCGCTCGCAAGGGGCGGTTACAGCGCCTCAGGAGGGCTGCAGTATCAGGCTTACGGAAACGTCTTCACAGGAGTATCAACTTGTTTTCCCTCAGCTGCCATCAGGTACGACCGTGTGTAATCAACACCCTCTAGAAAAATATGAAGGCCTTAGCTCTCTTCGCGTGACGTCACACGATGGGGCGGATTGAAAAAAAAAAAGATATGGAACGCTGTTCAAGAGAGGTTGTCTCGCAGGTGCATTGCGCGGAAACATTTTTTTTCTGCAAGAACAAGCATGCATGTATTTAAAAAAGAATAGAACGCCAGAAAACTGTAGCAGCAAAACATTTATTTACGAAGCCCAGTTTCTTTTTGTGCTGGCTTTATATTAGAAGCAATGCATGCAGTTATTTGGCCTCGAGAGTTGTGGCTTTCCTTTTTTTTTGATTTATCGGCAGCGTCGAGAAGTTTGTCGTTCAGCTTCCTACAAAAGTTCTTTAGCAGAATGTTGGTGCTGCACCGCAGGATGTGTTTAAGCACTAATTCAACTGTGTGGCCATTCTCACACGTATCGAAGTCGGACTGCTCTTCACTAGCCAGCAATTGTAGCGTCATTTTCGTTACCACCTGGCGTTGTTCAGGCATCATAAGCAGTGCTGGCTCTGTAGCGAGCTGCTCTACTACAACGTAGCTATGAGCAACTGCGTTAAGTGCAAACATTGATGGATAAACTAAACCTCCTCGGTCCAGCTGCTTCACAAGACCATAATGTTCGTTTGTGGCAGAGACTGTGATCTTCTTGTCCACGGTCAACGAGTCCCTGCATTGCTCGCACTTCAACTTTTTAAGGGTCCCGTATACTGCATAACCTGCAACGTAGACGAGGACTGGGACGACGTCCTGCATCTTCGTAAGAGCCTGGTTGGTAACAACAACGTTGCTGCTGGGAAGCAATGCCTCGACTTGCTTTCGGACACATTCCCAGTGCTGGTCAGGGGAAACTGTAGGCAAGGTGCTCTGCAGGCGCAGCTTGTTTTCGACTTCATATATCTGCCTGATGGAGATGTGATATTGCGCACCTGCCAGCTGCCTATACTTTCCAAACCGATCTTCAAGGCAGTCTGTCTGAATCTTCCCAAAAAGGACATATGACATTCCAAGCTCTTCGAAGCTGTACCTAGCGAGCTCAACAAGCGCATAGGTGGTGTGTTCGAGAGCAGCGTGAGTCTCCTTTGTCAGAGTACCGTTGTCAAAACCTTTGTTCTTCCACTCATCCAGCCACTTCAGAAACATGTGCAAGAAGTCAATTTTTGGATCGTTATCAATGGAACGCACTGGTTGTTGGAAGTGATCTCTAAGCCTTTCTCCCTTCCATGGAGTTTTGACGTTTACAATTTTCCACCACTTGAGTATGATCTCGACGAATGTAGCCGTGGCCTCGAAAGAGAATAGGTTGTGCTTTGCTCCAAGAGCACGTAACGCCTCTGGTAAATAGTCATTGAAGATTTGTAAAGCAAGCTTTACGTCCTGCCTTTCAAGACTCGAAGGGTAGAGGGCTTTTCTTGACAGCCCATAGCCATATTTCAACAGCTGGTCACACTCTTTGCTGTGAAGGTCCCTGATTGTTGCAAATGACGCTGTTTGCATTCGCTCTGATTCTGGTGTGTCTCCTTGATCTCCGGGAAGTAGAAACAAATTTGGTCATTCTTCTGATTGATCCAGTTATTTCGTATGCATTTTAGAATGTGCACTGGGTCTATAACGAAGAACAGCGGCCTTGAAGGGTCTGATGGATGTTGGTACACAATTCTGTTACACGGAGGTGATTCGAAAAGTGACATCGCTTTTCTGTTCACAGAGTTGTTGTCGCTGACGACGCACATAACCCGGTACCCAATCTTTTCCAGCCCACAAATCACGTCTTTAAGCGTCTTTTGCAGGAACTCCGCCTCTACTCGGTGCACCGGCACGATGTGCGCAACTTCTTTGAATTTACACGTCACGCTGCGCACCATGAAAACGAGCGCACAGTTAGCAGCTTCATTTCTATTAATTGCAGCGCCGGTAATATTGCCTCCTTTGTAGTCAAAGTAAGGTTTTATATGTATTTCATCAACCATAACTGTGACAAAGCGCTGGTCATCTTTCAGGTCAGAAATTCTTGTTGTCATGTAGCTGAGGAATGTTTCACTCTGATGCTCTTGTTGAGGACTCATACCATAAGACGAGCACACTGATCTTATCGTCATAGGATGCGGCAAGGTGATGCTTCCATGGCTACGTATGAACGCGTATGCATGGGGCGATATAGTGAAAACAATACAGCAAAACATCATGAAATCAGCAGAGTAGCGCCTGCGCTGTTTTTTCGATAGGTGCAAGGTGACTTGCTCTTTCAGAAATTGAATACAGTTGGCGTCATCTTCTGCTTGGGACGTGCAAAGCTGATCAAGCAGTAAACAAACAGCCTCGCAAATTTCGGCGACTGAGTTGGACATCAGGTCACAGTCCCACTTCTCGATGCCTTCCAGGAGTTCCACCATACCCCTTTTACTGTTAGCGATTTCGGGAACGCAGAGATTTGCACCGAGCTTTTTTACGGCCGTTTTCATAACGTATAGTGTCACGCTCAAATATCCTTTCACGCAAACAGAGTATTTCAACCACGGTGCTTCATCGTCGACAATGTGAATGAGAAGAAGCCTTTCATTTCTTTCGATAACATCCCAGAACTTCATCCCTTGGCTCCTTAAGTGGTTGGCAAGTTCGCTCACACTGTTGACTTTATCCTCCTCGCGTGCTCTGATAAATGCCTCGTTGGATTCAGCGATGGCTTTCTGAAGGGCTGCATTCTCTATTCGCGCGCGCTTGGAGTCAGGATCTTCCCTCCTCGCGGTCTTTCTGGACAAGTAGCTCGAATGATTCGGGAACTTCGACGGTACAGCGTCTGGGCGAAGGCGCACATGAGATAGCGGCACTGTCATTACGCGGCCAGTTGCTTGATCTGTATGCGTCGCGTCTCGAATAATGTCCTCGTCCATGAAATGAAGTTCACATACCTTGAAAAAAAAATACGCTCCAATCAGCAAACCGACGGCTACAGGTCACACAAACATGCGGCTCATGAGCCACTTACACATGTACGTTTATATTCTTTCAATTAACTAACACCTAAATAAAAAAACTTACCCTGGAATGTTCGGTGACCGTGAGGTTTTCCCGTGGCACAGCGCGAATCCAAGCGTCCCTTAGAGCTTGATCTCTCGGGAACTTGAAGACGTGCACCTTCGTGTCCCCCGTGTAGTTTCCGCGGCATCGAGGTACACAGCATTTGCACGGCATCGCGGCGGGATTCTTTTCACAGCGAGGAAAACACGTCCGACTGAACAGCGAAGAGATGTACGACTGTACATACGCGCCGGAGAATGAGTTTCTGGAGACGCGCGATCAACGCGCACCAGCGCGATCCGGACGCGCGGATGCGTCGTGTCGCGGCGACGGGCAAAACCGCAAAACGCGCTCGCCGCCACATGCGTCCGCCCCATCTGCTGACGTAGCGCGAGTGGAAAGGGAAAAGAACTAAGGCCTTCATATTTTTCTAGAGGGTGTTGGTGTAATACGGTGTTCTTGAACCGTAATCTGAAGGCCCGGCCTTATAGTGTTGAACATTTTCGCGATGGGCTTGACGGCTATGAGCTTATGACGGAGGTGGCGGCCCTCGGGGCCTATGAAATGAACCATGTTTGGGCTATGGGCACCGTTCACTGTTCAGATGGCACTACGACATTTCATGTTTCGCCCCAGTATTGCCGACGCCGGTCGCTAGAGAGGCGATGAAAATGATACGCCATTCCGAACGACAACGGCTTCCTTATCGTCGCTCGTTTGAGAGGTATGCCCTGCGCTTTGACGATATCAAGCTCACAATTGTTCCCGCTGCTCATATCGATTGCGAACGCGTGCTATCATATCCAGAGCATGCGTACTTTGATATTTTCACAACTCGGAGAGTCTTATTTCGTGATAAGCGATCGAAAGTATCACGGCGAATGTATACAGCGTCTCTCCAGTTTTGATGGCTTGGACACTGGCTCTCCCAAAGCTTCAGTTGTAGTGGCGCATAGATCGCGCGCAAACTGCAATGCACGGTGCCTATAACATTCAAGGACGATGTCGGGAAAAGAAATTTTTGTCGGCCAAGGCGGTTTAGCGTTAAGGAACATCGCTGCGTCGCGATTACCCCCGGCAACCAGGACATCAAAATGAAGCTTTGCTGGCTGCTTCACACGACCCCCGACGATGACGTCAGAGCCGCCCTGGCTCCATTCGGCACTGTGACTGAAATATCAAGGCAGAGGTGGCGAGTGCCCGGTTGGGGTGAAAAAGGTTCTCACACGCGACTTGTATCCCTACGCTTAAAGGCTGGTATGACCATAGAAGACGTACCCCATCAGCTACGAGTATCAGAAGACCATGCACTCGTGATCGTGCCAGGCAGACCTCCGCTCTGCCTCCGGTGCCGTGGCACCCGCCATATACGGCGCGAGTGCCGTGCGCCACGTTGTCGGCTTTGTACATCGTTTTGGCAACGACGAGAACGAATGCGTGCTAAGCTATGCTAACGTGACTGGGTCGGGCCGGAGCGACGCTATCGACGAGCACCTGATGGACCAGGTGGACGCGGAAGAGACCGCTGGAGGGGGTGGAGACCCACAAGGCAAGCAAGAGAAGCCAGTGGTCTCGGCCATCGACAAGTGCCGACCTAGCAAGGGGAGCAGTGAGGATAAGGGCAACGAAGCGCAAGGTGAACAGGCTGCGGAAAATTCGACGGTGTGTGAAAGCGCAGGCAATGCGGTGCATACCGAGGGCGTTCTACGACAGGCCAACCCTGGCGCGGCCGTACTCAAAGAGTCGTGCGAGAAAAACGACCAAGCCATCGCGGTTTCAAAGAAACCCCGGGAAGACACTGACGTGGAAGGCACGCCTGAGCAAGACGACGGTGGTAGCAAAGAAGGGCCGCCGCCGAAGGCTTCCTCTTTCCGCCGGTCTACGCTTAAGCCCAAACCAAACGTTCTGACAGACAGGAGGCAGACGCCGACAGTTGCCTCAGACGGGTGGCAGACGCCGACCGTTCCCCCATACAAGCAGACAGCGCCGGCAGCTCCTCCGCCGTAGCAGGGTGCTGTCCTCGTAGAACGCTAAGTTAAGACTGTGGTTTACGGAACCTTCGAGGTCAATGATGTGTGCCGCAGAGGGAGACGTCGTTGCTTCGCCGCATGCGACGGAGCTTATAAGAGTGCATAGAGTATCTAAGTTTCATTGTCTTTGATTCCATGAAGTTATTGTGTTTTCGCTTGCTCTTCTCTTTCCATGGCAAATATTCATGGACTAGCATTACGTATTGGCACGCTTAACGTACGCAGGTCAACGGCCAGATGGCGACAAGCCAAATTAAGTCGCCTGATGCTAGACAATGACATAGACGTTCTTGCGGTTCAAGAAACTAAAATTGAAAGCGAAGAGCAAACGGACAAAATGGTCGATGTTTTTAAATTGCGGTACAGCATTTGTGTTTGCCATGCGGTAGGCAAGGCTCGTGGCTGTCTTTTATTTTTTGCGTAATTCAATAGGCGTTGTTGAGCAAAGTGTAATGACGGCCCAAGATGGGCGATTGGTACGAGTACTGTGTGACTTCTCTTTAAGTGATGTGGGTTGGCGCATAATCTGTGTGTATGCTCCGAGCAAACTTGCTGATAGGAAAATATTTTTTGACTATGTTGAGACACTTCTGGTATGTGAAAGAAATGTCGTCGTTCTCGGAAACTTTAATTGTGTATGCATGTCCGAAGATAGGATGCCAAATACTGTTGTACGCAGGGGCGTAGCCAGGGGGGGGTTGGGGGGGTTCAAACCCCTCCCCCGAAATTTTTTCCGCAACCCCCCCCCCCAACCCCACTTACCCGCCCTTTGTTTTCGTCGCTTCGCGCTGACATAATTCATGAAACCGGTGCTACTATCACAATTTCATTCCTGGGCGCTTGCGTTTGGGTTGGTAATTTACAGCGAATCATGTCTGCATATGGAAAAAACTGTCAAGGTGTTTGTCAAGGCTTTGACACTCTGTGAAGTTTTGGGCGAGAATGTGGCGGCCGCATTCTGAAGCAACAAATGCGCAACAAATGAAGCAACAAATGCGGCAGCCGCATTTTAGATGATGGCGAAAACGCTCGAGGCCCGTTTACTTAGATTTAGTTAGACCCCAGGTGGTCGAAATCTCCGGTATACATTTCCGCCGCTTCCCTTCAGGTGCCGATTAGGCCGCGCTCGCGCAGGATCTTAGGCTACGTTCACACTTGGTCTCGAAGCTGTAGGAAGAGGCAAAATCTTGCAAAAATCCGCCCGCCTAGGCGGCAAAACAGGCAGAAAAACAGGCTGCGAGCCAAATCGGTCTCGGGCCGATTTTTTCGCCATGGCGAAGCGGCCACGCGGCGGAAAGTCGTTCTGCTTCACTGGAAGCTACACTATAGCATGTAAACAACCGGTCGTAAAATTGAACATGGCACCAAAAGTGTAGGCTGTAATGCTGATCAACGCGATCGAGAACCAGCCCTTGCTCTACGACAAGAGTGGCACAAAAACGTACTGTCAGCAATACTCGCGATAGTATTCAACGTCGTGCGACCGGAGGTGCGGCAACGAAGCCTTGGCGCGACCTAACTTCTCGCGCTTTTGCAAAGCCAGGCGAACCCACCAGCGCCGTTTCCGAGGTGTCCGCGTCTTCCGTTTATTCATTGTCCATTTCTAGAAAACAAGTAGGTAGAAGTATAAAAGCCATTTCTTCTTCCACTTCCATGGCAGACAATAGTTAGGCAGATTCCTCGTTGGCGCTCCATAATTCTCCTCGCACGTGTACGGTATGTTGCAGAAGTCGCGGGGTGCTTTTCTCGTCGCGACGATAGATAGGGAGCGTAGGTCTCACGTAGGACGCGCAGGCTTTGGCGAGCCCCAACACAAGGGCCAGCCCGGGTTTTAGCTGTGGTGTTCCCGTTGCCCCTTTGGTGTCCTGGAGGCGCCGACAATACGAAATGATGAAATGTTATTACAACTTGTAAATAAAAGCTATTAAAGAAATATTATCACGCCTAGGCACCGACCTGTGACTCAGCGCTACCGCGCCCGTGTGCGGAGAATTACGGAACGCCAACGAGGAATTTACCGAAGGTCGCAGATGACACGCGAAGTTGCGTAACATGATCACTTTTGATGACGGTACGTGGGTGAAAGAATGAACATACCGCTCGAAATAATGCGATAATGAGCACCACCACGCCGACAAACGTACGCAGACTAGATGGATCTGGACGAAAACGGCAGCGGCGGCCGCGGCGGTAGCAAAACAAATGTGAACAATTTGGACAGGCGCGGAAAAAATTTTCCGGCCGCTTTGGCCTTTCCGCCCGCTTGCCGCTTCCCAAGTGTGAACGTAGGCTTGCGCGAGAAACGTCTCTTGTTTGCGATTGCGCCCCTACGGAAGGCTGGTAATTACTCTTGTGTTGTTGAATCCCAAACCAGCAATTACGGAAGGCTGGTAGTTGCTGTTTTGTTGTGGAATCCCAAACCAGCAATGTACACACGAAGGGGTTGATGACAGCAGTGAAATTCCACCGACTCGCAATAGAATGCACGAAACAGACAGCCGACAAGCATGAATTACTGCTGGGCGCAGTACAGCGTAAGTAAACTCTTGTTGCAGGCGCTGACAGTTCTCGTCGGAGTTCACGCGTCCTGAGAAATTGATTATGTCCACTATGCACTGAACAATACCGGAGTTCATTCCTGCATCACTAGTACACCAATCAGTCGAGATTCTGTGAGGTACAAGGCCGCTTCCTGTTTGCACCGGCGTAAGTGAAGCAGAAATGAGTTGCACGCACTACTTAAAATGCGTACTCATGCCATATCTATGCTGTGCGGTGAAATATTCTGTACAATTCTGAATCTGTTGACGTAAAGGCAAATGACGACTGCACGCTCGCACACAGCGGAAGACACAGCGGCCCATGCACTTGCCGCAGGAAATGCAACCCACTCGTATGAGGGAGCAGGACGACGAAAGCTTCAAAAAAAAAAAATTATTACGCGTTTTTTCGCGCATTTAAGTTTTCTAGCGCAAAGACGCAGCGAACAAGCTATTGCTATGGGAGTAGGTATAGCCTGGTCACACGTGCATTTTCACGCGTATAGCCGTCCTTGACTTGTGAAACGCACTTCGCCCCGACGAGGACGACGCCATCTACGCTTAACGGAAATTAACAATTAATGATGGCTTCTCCGATCGCACGGGTCGGCTCAATGATGGGTTTTCGAAGACTGCTCCATTCAGCGGCGCGATGAGAGACCGTTGCTCCAAACGCCCACTGTGCCTGTCTGTCGTACTTACTGTATTTACTGAGCTTGCTTTACTTTTTGCTTAATTTCTTCACAAGCACACGCACATGCGAGGGGGTCCCATGTCTTTGATATACATGTATAGAGTCTGCTTAAACTACCGATATTTATTATCGATCACGTGACCTAGAGGAAAGCAGAAGCTTGCCCCCCCCCCCCCCGGTCGGGCCGGTGAACCCCCCCCCCCCCCGAAAAAAATTTCTGGCTACGCCCCTGGTTGTACGCGATAGAAGTGCGCATCAACTCAACGCAATCATAGCTGACTATGATTCAGTAGACGTGGGAAACGTTTTAAGCGGAAACAGTTGTTCTTTTTACTCATTTTCAAGGTGAGAGTCACGCTCGACTGGACCGTCTATACGTATCAGCAAGCCTCGCGCGCACGGTCACTAGCTACACAGTAAAGAATGTGAGCTTCAGCGACCACAGCCAGGTAACGTGTACAGTGGGCGAGAAGCTTAGAGGGTCTAACTTTAACTTGGAACTTTGGAAAATGAATGACACAATATTAAGTGATGAATGGTTCGTAAAAACTGTAAAGGAAAAATTTGACGGAATGCAAATTAATGTTACATAAAACTATGCTGAGCTATGGGAGCAGTTCAAAATTGATGTGAAAATGAGTGCGATCGAGAGGGCTTTCGTGATACGTCATAAAGCTAAACAAAGAGAGAAAGAACTACAAAGCATGCTGGATTACTTTATAAACGCGGAGTGCACAGTGCCGGGATTTTTTTCTAAGCAGATACGAGAAATTGAATGCGAACTTGAAACAGTGGACGCTGAAACTTATTAAGGGGCTGTGATAAGAGCACGAGCCGAGCGATTGTGGCTCGGAGAAACGCGAACTAAGCGCGCGCTCAGTGACAAAAAGAGTTATGCTACCAAGAACATAAAGAAATCTGGTTTAACGACGCAATGTCTAAAGACCAAGAAGTCATTCAAAAATTACTCCATCTCCTGCTAAAGGGAACCATGCGTGGATGCGAAGCAGCGGGGAGATGGTTAGCTTGAGCGGGAGATGGTTTCGCGGCAGCTGCCCGAGCGCTCATCGCGGCGCTGCACAGGAGAGAGAGTGAGGCGCGCGCGCGTCATCATTTTCATACCGCGGAATTACCGTGGCGCCCCCAGCGGAGTATGCCGCTGTCGCACCACCTGTCGTGCGCGTTGCTCCGGATTCCTAGAGGAGAGAAAGGGGGGGGGGCGTAGGAGAGGAGAGAGAGGGTGAGGGAACGCGCATGCGCTGTGGGGGTGTGGGACGCCGCGGGAGGCACGGACAAAGCCCCCGCCATAAGCAACTTAGCATCTAAACGCTTTCGTTGAACATTACCGAGCTTTGCTGGGTAGACAGGTGCCCGTTACGGCTGAGTTTGTAAACACCTTTCTAACGCTTCTACCGAAACTAGAAGATGAAATTAAAGAGGGACTCGTGAGGCCAATCATGGCCAAAGAAATTCAAGAAGCCGTTGAAGACTTGAGTAAAGGAAAAGCGCCTGGACCTGACGGCCTAGTAGCGTCATTCTATAAAACTTTCAAGACGAAAATCGCCGAGTTACTTTACTGTGTTGTTGCGGAAGCTTATGAAACTAAGCACTTGCCGCCATCATTCAGGAAAAGTCATGTCGTACTTATACCACGACATGGTATAGGGGCCACGGCACCGTCACTGTGATCCTACGCTCACCGCTGATGTTTGTACAGGTCCTGTTGCTGATTTTCCTGGGCCGGCCATGGTCCGTTTCTTCGATGCGGCCGGTCCCGACGACACCCATGCGTGAATGGCTCAACGATACAAGCTCCCCCTGGCTCGGCGCATTTTTGTCAGCGGACTGCGGCCTATCAATGCCGTTTTTGGCCAGTTCGCCTCTCGTCGATGCTCCGCCACTTCTGGATGCCGTAGTTTTTTCCGTCTGGCAACGTGGGACCGAGTCAGCTGAGCGGGCAGTACAAAAGTGCTCTACTAAGCAATCTTAAAACGTCATCTAGCGCCGACCATCTAGGCTTCAATAATAAATTTTTAAAGAATACATCGCACAGTATTTGTCCTATGTTAACCGCTTTATTTTCCCAGTCACTATCAACAGGCTGTATTCCTCATGACTGGCGCATTGCTAAAATAATACCCATTTTCAAATCAGGTGATCGTGCTTGTCCGCTCAATTATCGTCCCATCTCCTTAACCAGTACTATTTGTAAATTACTCGAACATATAATACAAACTCAAGTCATCAACTTCCTTGAAGACCATAACATTATTTTAAAGTATCAGCACGGTTTTCGCAAGGGCTACTCATGCGAAACCCAACTAGCCGGATTTATTAACGACATACATGCACTGATAGACGCTGGGTTTCAAGTTGACGCAATAGTTTTAGATTTTTCCAAGGCATTTGATCGTGTTCCACACCATAGGTTGTTACTTAAACTTTCACAGCTTAACATTCACCCTACTATAATTGCATGGATCACCGATTTTCTCTAATCTAGAATTCAGTTTACATCAGTTAACAATTCTAACTCAACTCATGCTGATGTTACGTCTGGAGTTCCACAAGGCAGCGTACTTGGACCTTTACTCTTTCTAATCTATATTAATGATTTACCCAGTTGCGTGTTATCCAAAATCAGACTATTTGCAGATGATTGTGTACTTTATCGATGTGTAACAAGTAACACTTATAATCACGTACTACAAACTGACCTGGAGGCAATAAGTGCATGGTGTTCTAATTGGTTAATGCCATTAAATGTTTCCAAAACTAAACTCTTGTCTTTCACCAATAGGCCACGAATTCCAACCACCTACTCTCTTGATAACAACGCTGTGGAACTCGCCACAACTTACAAGTACCTTGGCATCAATCTTCAAACTTATCATGGAATAATCATATTAATCTTACCCTTGCCTCTTCTAACCGTACTCTCGGACTTATTAAACATAACTTAAAAGAAGCCCCAATGCATGATAAAAAACTAGCGTACACAACATTAATCCGTCCTAAACTAGAATACGCGTCTGCCATTTGGGATCCCGAACAAACTTATATCATCAGTAACATCGAAGCCTTGCAAAACCGTGCTGTGCGTTTCATTTTTTCAGATTATTCACGTTACACCAGCGTCACCTCGTTAAAGAATAAAGCTGAGTTGGACACCTTAGCACTTCGCCGTAAAATTTTTCGCCTATCACTTTTCCATAAGCTTTATCACCATCGATCACTTCATGATGATTTCTTTCAGTCACCACAAGTTATCTTTCCACGTCGTGACCATCAATACAAAGTCAAACGCATTAACTGCCAGTCATACCATTGTGCATATTCATTCTTACCGCGCACAATAACTGAGTGGAACGCCTTACCATCAGACATTGCCACGGAACCTGACTTGACTAAGTTTCAAGATTTAATTCGCTCACGACTTGTCAACTAATCTTATTATTATTATATTGGGACTTTTACAGTGTTTTCGATGTTTGTTGCTGTTTTGCTTTTCATTGCAGTTGCCTTATGTTCTCCTAATATGTACTGATGTTTTCTCTGAAATAATTGTGACTCATTTTGTATATTACCTGTGTATCACTCTATTATTATTTTTGTTATATTGTCTTGTTCTTTAATATGATGTATAATCTGTGACCAGTGCCTGTAACCCCCCCCCATGTAATACCCTCATAATGAGGGCCTTTGGGGGTATTTTGAATAAATAAAAAAATACTGAAATCCAATGAAGCGGTAAAGCTGCAATTCGTTAATGGATACAGGCCTATAAGCCTCACGAACGTGGATTATAAGATCTACATGAAAGTGCTTGGAAAAAGGCTACAGACAATTATTAAGTTAATAGTAGGACCTCACCAAACACGTGGTATCAGAAAAAGAACAACAATGTCGAATATTCACCTCGCTAGGAGTATATTGGAGCGCTGCGAGGCAAACATCGAATGCGTAGCAATGGTTCAATTAGACCTAGAAAAAGCTTTTGACAGGGTTGCTCACAGCATATTCCTTGTAGTGTTAGAACACATTAATGTAGGAAAAGTGATTCATGATAGAGTAGCCATGGCCTATGAGAAGTGTTCTGCTCACCTGGTAATCGACAAAAGAATTAGTGAAAATATACCAGTGTTATCCAGTGTGCGCCAGGGGTGCCCTTTGTCGCCTTTACTTTTTGCAATTTTTCTTGAACCTTTCTGTTTGAAGGTACGGGAAAACGAAAATATTCGCGGCTACCGTCTTTTAACGCAAGAGGTAAAAATACTAGCTTACGCAGATGACATCGCACTTTTTTGCGTTGATCAAGAGAGCATTCGAGAGGCAGTCAAGGATGCGAGACGGTTTTGCACTCTCACTGGGAGTGACATAAGTTGGCAAAAAAGCTTAGGCTTCTGGCACGGTGAATGGGATAGCCGGCCAGCGATGGTCGAAACGATACCGTTCACTGATACGCCAGCCAGTTATCTTGGTGTTCCTTTAGAATATTATCGCGATACGACGACGCAATGGACCGAGCAAACTGAACTGATTAAAGCACAAACAACGAAGTGGGGTGACAAGAATCTGTCAATATTCGCGAGAGCCACGGTGTGCAATGTCTTTCTTGTCGCCAAAGTGTTTTATATGTTACAAGTTTTATGTGTAGCGCGCGTGTGTGTACAGAAGTTGCACAGGGTGTTTGCTATGTTCGTGTGGGGGTCAGGATGGGAGCGCACGAGTCGTCTGAATATGTTTAATTCTGTGCAGAAAGCAGGCTTGGGGTTATCGCATTTGTTTTTGAAACAGATAGTGTCGAGATTAATATTCTTGCGGGACGAAAGCGATTGTTTTTTGCGGGGCGTTATCCAGACGAGATTAGTGACGCACAGTCAGAATATATAGTAACGTCGTGTGCTAGACGGAAAGTAGTTGTCCGAGGTTTTTTGTTCGAAGTAATAAGGGCTTTCCGTTTTGTAAAAGCACACTTTTCTATGGAGTACCTTAGTACTGTCGCAAGAAAGCGATTATACCGACACTTAATAAATACCATGTGCCCTGTGCCAATATACCGTGCAATATATGCACTGGGGCGAGAGCAGAACGTGTTGAAGCGTGTTAAAGGAATGCCAGTAAGAGCAACAACAAAAACATTTTTCTTCATGCTACACACTGGCACGCTTCCTGTCAAGCCATGGTTGCAGGAGAAAGGGATCTTTGTACCCTGGAGTGTTAATTGCCCCATCTGTAGGAAACCGGAAACAATTGCGCACATTTTTCTGGAGTGCTGGGACTCAGTCTTCCTTTGGGACGTTCTACACAGGACCATTAAGAAAGAATTCAAATTAACACCTTTTGGAATCCAGATTTTACCTTTTGAAG
This sequence comes from Dermacentor silvarum, assembly GCF_013339745.2. NCBI lineage: Eukaryota > Metazoa > Arthropoda > Arachnida > Ixodida > Ixodidae > Dermacentor > Dermacentor silvarum. The sequence goes on from NC_051155.1 coordinate 27,346,988, forward strand.
AGACAGAAGGCGTGCCATGTGACATGGTGACATTTACTCTGCATGCACAGCGTGTGGAAAACACGAATGTCGGTGCGAAATGAAGTGGTTCACGCAAAACAGGCGAGATAATATTTCATAGAAAACATCTTGTTTATTCGTGAAATCTATAAAGTACTCAGTGAACCACCCGAGTGGTTTCCAACCTTTGAACAGCTTGCAGTCATTAAGCATTTTTTAAACATTTATAGACAAGGTACACCTGCACCTAGAATTGTACTGTCCTTTTATTGCGATAGCAATTATATGGACACTTCAACCGGATTTCTGCCGTCGCCGTCGTCGTCGCCGTGAGGTTCCGTATAGATAAAATCTTCGCCGCGCACCGTATGCCCGAGCGGAAGCGTGCGGGGACGCGCGCTATCACGGAGAGCGAACGCACTCATCTCCCACGCGCAAGCAAGGAAGCGGGAAGCCAGCGCCAGAGGGAGCGGGGGGGCGCACTTCTACTCTGCCAACAACCGCGCTCGTCGCTCGTCCGCACCGTGTCTTATCTCCACACGGCTCTGACCTTTATGCGCCGTGCATTCGCCGCTCAGTTTCCGTTGAAGCCATAGACCGCACGTACCTTCGCCCGCTGCGGCGTATGCTTGCAGCCAGCGTTTTGACAGTCGTTGTCTGCAGTCATTCAGTGTGATCTATTCGTGTTTGTTTGTGCGCGCTCACACCACGCTTGTTCATTTAGTTAGTAATAGTCGGGCCACATTTTCCAACGCACGCTACACATGCAATGCTGCCCGGATCGGCAGTGCAGCGCTACAGGTGTGTCCCTTCGCAAGCGCTGCCCACGGGAAGCGCTTCTCATCAACACCACCGTTTCACACGCGCCCTCTCGTGGTCATCGAGTCTCTCTTCATGTCGGTCTACTTACGCCGCAGCACACCTGCTTACTTAATCAGCTCATGTTTACTACAATTCATATTGCTACCAAAGCCGCTCACCTTACTTCGTATGACATTGCTGTGTTGCTATCGCATTCATTGCTTCGCCCTTAGGGCGAAACTGTGACATTTTTTGTTTTGAATTCGAGGTGGAGAATGCCTGTGCGTTGTATATATGTTGTTATGAAACAGGCAACAAAAAAAGAAAAAGAAAGCCCGGCTAGCTCAGTTGATTCCACTTCCGGCTTCCGAAGCGAACGGTTGTGTTAGCATGTGCTCCCTCGGAGCGGATACAGCGGCCAATAGCCGCGGAATCAGGTCTTCTGACAACCCGGCTGAAGATTACCAGGTTGTTTTGCCGCATCTTCCCACAGGTGAATCAGGTTTGAATACCGTTTTTTTTTGCACGGTTGCCTTAGGGCAAGGCCGTTTCGATGCGAGAATTTCCGCGATGCACTCGACCGTCTTTCACTGCTGCCGGAGGTGGTTGCCCTCGGGGCGTACCAAATGAATCACCTGTGGGCAGTAACCTTTAAGGACGAAGAAGGAAAAAAGAGGATACTGGCTGCAGCTGCAGACGCCTTCAATGTCAAGTACGAGCGCTGTATGGTTATAGACCCCTGCGATCGAGGCGTTCGTCTGAAGCTTTACTGGCTACTTCATGGGGTACCAGACGACGATGTTCGAACTGCACTTGCCGCCTTCGGAAAGGTGACAGAAATCAACAGAGAAAAATGGAAGGTTAAAGGCTGCTTCGATAAAGGGTCGACAACGCGGTCCGTAACATTGAAATTGAAGGTGGACGTTACCATCGACGATCTGCCTCATCAGCTGCGTGTCCGTGAAGACTTGGCACCCGTTCACGTCCCAGGCAGAACTCCGCTCTGCCTTCGATGCCACGGCATCGGCCACATACGTCGCGGGTGCCGTGTTCCACGTTGCGGGCTCTGTCGTTGTCACAAAAGAGCGCGTAATCCAAGCGCGCGCCGCGTATCACGCAAGCCAGCGAAAGAACACGCCGGCCCCGCGGCAACTTCAACAGGGGGAGAGCGCATACGCCTCAAGCGACAACGCTAACAACGGCGCCGAAACGTCTGGAAGAGACTCGACGGAGCGACGTTAACCGGAGAGAGAGAGAGAGAGCACACGTGCGCGCCGAGACACCTTCTCACCCGGCGAGTCGAGAGAGATAACTACAGCGTGAGCGCGCGCGCCAACAGCATGAGTCATCATCAACCCCCCCCCCCCCCTCAACCTCCGACAGCGGCGGTCGAAGGTACGAGAAAAGAGTAGAAGCTTCCCAGGCTTTGGCCATGTTACGAGATCATGACACCGATAGGAAAGTTCGAGAACGCCTGTGGAAGCTATATAACCGCCGTGCGAGAATCGTTTAGTGGAATCCAGGAATCCAGGAAGTGATGTAACGTGAAGACCGAGCGTCTGCGGAAGAAGGGGATTCCCCGGCAAGCTAGTCGACGGGTTCTTCGAGCGTCTGCATTTCCGGAAGAAGTTCCTTCTTCGAGATTTGCCCCCAAGTTACGCCGAGATCATCTGACTCCAAGACCAACCAGCACGGTGAATTCGATTGGACACTTTGTGTTCCTTTTCATTTTGTACTTTACGTGTTGGACTCTTAGTGCTTGTCGTGAGTTATTTTCTTGTGTTTAATACCCATCTGATTTGTATTGTGTTGTGTCTAGTCTAAGTGTGCAACTGTGTGTGTAACTGCCTTGTGTGAAGAATATATTTTGTCGTGTTTTTGACAACTCTGGGCTCTGACTCGGTCTTTGGACAGAAGCCGGCGTTCGCTGGTGCACCTAGAGGGCCCACTCTTAATTGTCCTTGCTTTCGTGGGATTATTTTCGGAAGCTGATAAGTCGGCTTTGGAATTTAGTCCGGCAGTCTGCGCCTCGTTCACCGGGGTATGTGACAGTCGTCGTTACTGGCCACGACGAGACCCAGTGCATGCGCTCCTATGCCACCGTAACAGGCCCGGCCCAGAGGGATTTGGTTTCCGAGCACATGATGGACGCAGCAGATGCAGAAGATGCCACGTGAGGTCACGGCGACGATGGGAAGGCGGAAGCCCCAAAGCCTCGATAAGCACCATGTGAAAATGTCAAGGAATTGAGTCGCGAGAAAGACCCTGCCCGTGTTGCTACCGCAGCGAGCCCAGAAGCGCTAAAAGAAGACGCAATCAAGACCCAAGGCACCGACGGCACTCTTCCTGAGAACGCAAAAGCCACAGAGGATGCCATCACCGATGTCGACATGGCAGCGACTGGCAGCGGTCCTGTAAAGAGGACGCGAGAGGAGACTGGGGACACAATTGCGAGAGGTGTTTCAGCAACAACCGGGGAACCTCCCACAAAAGCTGCAACTTCCAGACGGCAGTCTTTCAAGCCAGTGCCAAACCTTACAACAGACCGACGGACTATTTCCACGCCGCCGGCGTCTTAGTGGCGGCTACCCCTTTTTTTATTGCGATAGCAATTATATGGACACTTCAACCGAATTTCTGGCGTCGCCGTCGTCGTCGCCGTCGCCGTGAGGTTCCCTATAGATAAAATCTTCGCCGCGCGCCGTATGCCCGAGCGGAAGCGTGCGGGGCCGCGCGCTATCACGGAGAGCGAACGCACTCAATCTCCCACGAGCAAGCAAGGAAGCAGGAAGCCAGCGCTGGAAAGAGCGCCGGGGGGGGGGGGGGGGGGCACTTCTACTTTGCCAACAACCGCGCTCGTCGCTCGTCCGCACCGTCTCTTATCATCCACACGGCTCTGACCTTTATGCGCCGTGCATTCGCCGCTCAGTTTCCGTTGAAGCGATAGACCGCACGTACAGTCGGGCGCGATATGAAGGTGATCGCGAGAGCGTCGACCAAGAGCGAGAACAGCGCTAAGGCCCAGAATTCAGTTTTAAGGAGAGGGAAGTACTAGGCATGTCTCCCTCACTCTTTTTGCTGTTCCTTAAGCAGCGGTCACTCCCGCCAGAGGAAAGCGCTTTTTCAGTGCTTTTTTTTCTTTACTGGCTTCAAGCAAAGGCGGGGACGGAGGCGGGGACGATTTTCTTGCGAAATGAGATTCGGGGTCGCATCAGCATCGCAGCAGTTATACTCTTCAGCGTAAACCCTTTACGAAATTTCATTGGTTGTAGAAATCGGTGAAATGACGCAATGCCTATTTTTTTGTAAAACATCGCACATCAAATAAATGAAGCGAAGCCAAGGATCGCCTTTAGTAGAACTTTCCCACCAACGTTGTTATCATCCTGAAAGATAAGAGCCCACCAAGTTATGATTGATCGCAACAACTGGGAAGGTAAAAATAGAGAGAAAGAGCGGTGAGTTCGCCATGGGAGTGATTGTCGCAGCATGGAACAGCTAACGAAGGAGAGAAGAGCGTGAAATCTTGATTTTTATATTTCCTAAACGTGCCGCTAGGGCCCTGGTACGCTTGGCCGGTCGACGCTCGCGCGATCACCTTCATATCGCGCCCGACTCTACCTTCCGCCGCTGCGGCGTATGCTTTGCTG
>NC_051155.1:27351538-27388454 GCF_013339745.2 Dermacentor silvarum
CGAATTTAAATTGGAATAGACAATTGTGTGTTATTACATTTTTTCGGTCTTATTTTCTAATAGATCTGATGCTTTTAGTCACTCTGCGCTGGTGAGCGAAATCCATATCGAACTGTCGATACTTTCTAGTCTCTTTTTGTTAAACTCGAATACACTTAATTCATATGGATCCCACCAGTCCTGATATTCACGAAATTAGAAATAGTGCAGAACAGATATGCCTGATTTAACTTAAATAAACTTTTCGTTATGCAAGCGTTTGGATTTGCATTGCACAATTTGCATAGCAAATTAGGTCCTCGTGAGTGAAGATGATAGGCTACTCGGGCATAAATTACTTAACGACAGACACATTACAAGTGCCTTGTGGTATAGCTTGACATTATTTCTGCCTTCCATTTCTTGGTCCGTTACCATGCATGGAGTAGTCTTTGATATGTCATTCGGCGCTGTAACTTCAGTAAAAAAAATCACTAGCCCTTCCCTGTCGAGAAAATGGGGGTAAGCGAAGCTTGTTGTGTATGTAACCTTCGTCAGGGTACGTTCGGAAGCCGTCGCCTCGGGATTCTCTGATCGTCGCTGACGGCGGGCCTCGACTTCGCAAGCACTCGCCTCGAGAGTCGGCTCTTCGCTGATGGCGAGCCTCGGCTAGGGTAGCCTTCACGCTAGAATCGTCACGTCGACGACGAGCCCTTTCCCGAGTGAGTTCACGCCGGCGTTCACCAAACGCAGCTTGCTCCTTTGCAGAGCGCACAACGCGTGGCCTTCCCATCTGTTTGCCGAAACTGATCTGTGGCGAGGAAAGCCCAGAGGAGCACGCGCCAACCTGTTTTCTTTCAATGTCCCTCTCGCGACACACCAAACGAACCTGATTATTCGGCGCGTGTCACGTGATCCGCGTGTCTCGTGAACCGTGAACGTGATCACGTGCGGGTGTGCGCCGCACGTGAGTTCTTTCTTTCTTTCTCCCATATTCTTTCTTTCCTTTTCTTTCTTCTTCTTTCTTTCTTTTTTTCTTTCTTTCTTTCTTTCTTCCTCTTTCCTTGTTTCTTATGTCCCTGGTATGTTGAGCATGGACCCTTTCGGCACTATCGCCAGGATCGGCCCACTTTTCAACGTGACACACCACCACCGCCGAAACTTGTGAGCCTATAACGCTTCGCTTAAAAACCGGAGCTTTTGATGAGCAGACAGAAAGACAGCGAAAGAAGTTCGGAAAGCCGTTTGAGTGAAGTAACTTAATGTGGCCTAAAGGCTTCCAGAAGCACTACCGGTAGGAGGCTCAAGATTAAGACGACAGAGACCTCTAATCTTACTGGCACTATCGAGCTTCCTCTCAAGTGACTGATCCTGTTGCAAACCTAATGTATAACATGAGGAACACAGTCCGTGTTGCAATAATTGTTTGAAATTCTTGTAAAAGTACTCCACACACTTCAATACGTAGTTGTTCGTTCGTCGTTTCGCCGTTAACTAAAGCTATTTCTACTGAGAATTCATTCACGTCTAGTTATCAGCAACATTTTGCACGATGTCATGAACCTTTTTTGGACGGCAGTAATTATATTGGGCTTATAATCACATACAGTTCTTCATTTAAATGGCCAATGCGTTGTCACGTGTAACGTCAAACTACTCCACGTAAAACATTTATGGACTACACGCACTTACAATGTTTACACTCTTAGCAAACGTGCGTGTTATTTCGTTCAAGCATTGCTAGACCGTTTGGAGCCTGACGCTCTAACGCAATAGCTTATTGCTTCTTTTCGTGAGCGCTCATCTTTGAGATACATTTATTCTAGGGGTTTCAAAGTCGCCTGATAATGATTTCATGCGTAATGAATGAAGCAATGCTGGCGAAAAATAATTTGTGTATTTGACTGGGTAGAATGACACATGCATGAATGAATGCGACGCACACACAAACGTTACGCACGGCTTTTACATTGCGTCTCTGTTGAGTGTTCGTTACAATCCCAAGTGCATCCGCAAATTCGCGCGTGAGAGGTCCTCATATTTGAGTTTCTGGCACGGTTATAAGTGGCCGTTGCAAAATCTATTTTAGTACAAGAAAGAAGCAACAAAGGCATTCGGAGATGCAACAATCTTACAAGCTTAGAAATTACAACAGGCCCGACGTGTTGCGAAAAGCGAGTGCAAAGCCAAGGCTCACAGTTGACAGGCTTCTCGGCCTTGTTTCAGAAGTGCCTTTCACAAGTATTCATTTTGAAAGCTCTATGCAACAGCCGGTGGTGCTGCAAGTGTCGAGACGGGGGGGGGGGGGGGGGGGGGTCTTCTGTCTCCGCCTCATCTCTCTCATTTTCAAAATAACATTGAAAGGCACCACTCGCATTTCATCACTGACATTTTACGTTTTCATGCAGTTGCGAAATCACGAGGACAAAAAAGGAATAATGAAAAAGAAAACAGTTCCGTTGAATATCTTCTTCCAAAATATTGTCAGGATTGATGTGTGGTGTTCCGTATTGATCATCCTTGGTGGCCAAACGTTTGTGTACTTACTTCTCAAGTTTTTGTAAGCGGTTTAAATATGTTAACAAAGACATTTAAGTTGAATCTTCAATCCCTGACCACGGGCCATAATCTAGCGCAGAAACTCGATGCCAGAGGAACTGACAGTTTGACGAAGGATGAACGACATAAAAAAAAAGAAACTGCTAGCAATTTGTTTTCCTTTAACCACTACTTATCATGCCACTAGATATTTATAGAGCTACCGGGCGCTTACTCAGGCCAACTTGATCGAGAAACCAGCAGCACGTGTAAAACAAAAGTTTAATACTCAAATTTTATGCAGTTGATCGTGAACAAACTGCTTGCAAGCACAAAATACAGGTTGTCGGGTACTGACAGCTACGCCATTATAAAACCTCACACTAAAGGGCAAACGCAAATATTACAGTAAGCGGCTATCTTGCAGGACACACGTCGGAATTGTGCCCCTGATGGAAACTTCTATGCAAGGTAAACAATAAAAAAAAAGGTTTACTCTAAAGTTTCCGAACCAAGCGCTTGCATTGTGTTTCTGTCGCGAAGTGTAGAGCAGGCGTACACTAAAAGAAAAAGAAAAAGACGAAGAAAGCCCGATAGCGTGAGTTGCGAAGAGATTATCGGAAATTAAACAAGAGAGTGCATATTTATATGATATACAAGGCACAATGCAATGAGAAAAATAAATAATCCATTAATCAAGCTAGTGCCACTGAGTAGGTTGTTGGAAGTGCTTCTTTTTTTTTTATTGGTGGTGAAGGAGGGGAGGAGACCATCAGCGGCAGAGAAACAGGTAAAGTGCAACGAAGCAACGGTAATTAGCGGTAGTCACTCCCGCTTTCGTAGGACGTATACATAGCTTATACGCAGAAAGTGCTGATATTTTAGGAGCCACAATACAGTAAGATACTTTTCATATCATATGCTTTCTATGCAAATATTATCATTTTCTTTTTAGCAGGCAGCAATGTAATAACTAAGATAGTTTATTTAACCACCTGTCAAAATTGTGATCTACGTCCATGCGTTATCTGCATACTTCTACGTCATTCGAACGCGATCAATTGTCTAAGCGTATCATGAAAATCATTATAGAATGTACGATTTTTAACTTTTCCCATTACTGCTTTTAAGTGCCTTGGAAGAAGTTTGTCAAGCCAGAATGCGACTGCATGGCTTAACGTCATCATAAACCTTATTACACGCTTATATACAACACTTGACGACACGTTTGCCCCTAACCGAAGTGCGACATAACCGAACATCAAACGAAAAGAGCAACATACCTGCCTATTTGGACAGAAAATACTTTGCTGAGCTTTCTGTTTAAATAGGTAGTGGTGCGAGTGTTCATTCACCAGTGCAGAATTGCAGATAACATCGAAAATAGCGCTTTGATCCACGTCTTCTTTTACCGTCTAACACGAGAAACAAACTTTGTGAATAGTGATGCGACAAATAAACATAGTGTATCTTCCACGCCCCTTGGAACATAAGGTGGTCAGCCAGTGACAGGAAGTACTCGTTTATAGAAAAGCTTTTTGTCCATTCGGTTCCAGGCCAGTTGCCACAAACTCACGAAAAGCGCTTACTTCCCTACAAAATGACTTAGCCATGATTTACCGTGTAAATAACATGATTAGCTCACGCAGGCTAGGTGACTATTTTTCACCCCCCCCCCCCCCCCTGTTTCAAAGCAGATGCCAATAAATCGTTATCATCATCATCATCTGGTGGGCATCCGGAACCACAGTACTGACCCATTCAAACAACCGACCTAACCTCAAATTTTCACATGCCGACCTGCTTTACAAGGCGTGGCCCTACGTATCTACATCGTACTCGGTTAAACGTAGCCTACACGAACTACTCGCATGAACTGCATTTGACACGATTGTGTTTTGTGCATCGGCAGGTAGTTTGTAGCCGAAAGATCGTCATTTCTGCTGTGTGTTTTCGGGGCAGCTCCTTAGAGCTGCATCAACCATGTTTTGTAGCGTGAGCTACACTGGCCGAGGTTGAGCAGTTTCGCGTGGCTCCTGAAGAGTCATGCTGCGCATGCGCGAGGAGCAGTGACGTCACATGGCCCACAGCTGGCGTGCCGGGCGTTTGCCCGGCGTTTGCGCTGGGCGTTTGCCAGTGTGGTATAGCCATGGAGAAGGAGAGCGAAATTGCTGCTCAGCGGCGCAGAAGAGCGGAAAAGCTGAACTCATCGGATCCCGAAGTAGTTGTCTGGCAATTAGCGGTTGAGCGTAGGAAGAACGAACAGAAGGCTAAACGTGCTGCGGAGACACCACAGCAAAGGGAAGAATGTCTAGCAAAGCGGCGTCGCCAGGAGGCTGAGCGACGTGCCCGACCATCTCAGCAGCAGCAACAACGAGACGCCGTCGATGACGTCAAGGATCGACGATAGACTGACTATGCGGTGAAACCTAGCGAAAGCGCCAGTGCGACTCGGACCATCGAGACAGACTTCGTAAACAATCCGTTTGGATATGTGTGCGACGTGTGTGAAAGACTGGCACATGAAAGACTTGACGCCGGTAAGTAGTGCCATGCATGAAACGTTGAATTTAGCGGCGCCGCCTGAGTGGGGAGAAACCGTGGCGCGGGTTGGTACAACGTGCAAGAACTTTCTCGTTAAGCAGAAGATTCCACTACTTAGCGTTACCAATGGGTGTCGTTACCCGCCCATGCTACCACGTCTACCGGTTCTGAATGATGTGGCCGACTTAGCTCACGCTACGTATATCCTAGCATAACCGAGCTAAGCCACTGCTAATTTTTTAGACTTTGGAGCAGCGCTTTCTCCGACGCGGGGATCACGACCAGTTGATGCACGAAATTGTGGACTTTCATGACCACACGAAAGAAAAAGGTTATGAAATTTATTTCAAGTGGTTACGCGGCCATGGCGGGATCACCGGAATGGTTACAGACAAGGCGGCTCGGGCGTCACGTGAAAAGTTGACAGTCACTTTAGCAAGCGATAAAGAGAATAAAGGCGAAAGGCTGCGCGTACACAGGACATTTAATAAATTATTTTGTCATTCTCATTCGAATGCGTTGTTACTACCGATTACTTTACGCTTTACTTGTTCTCTTTCTCGGTCGCCTAGACATCACCACTGGTTCTGCATGGTTAATGGCACGTTACGACAGTCGTGGCTTTCTCTTTCTTTTTCTTTAGTCTACTTTCTTGTAGCGCAGGTCGAATTAGAGAGAGATGGAAAGGCACTATAGACAAACTCACAGCGCCAACTTTCAACAGCATATTTATTTCCAGTTCTCGCAGGCGTACTTATCCTCCTCAAAACGTCATAAGACCGCACGTACAGTCGGGCGCGATATGAAGGTGATCGCGAGAGCGTCGACCAAGAGCGAGAACAGCGCTAAGGCCCAGAATTCAGTTTTAAGGAGAGGGAAGTACTAGGCATGTCTCCCTCACTCTTTTTGCTGTTCCTTAAGCAGCGGTCACTCCCGCCCGAGGAAAGTGCTTTTTCAGTGATTTTTTTTTCTTTACTGGCTTCAAGCAAAGGCGGGGACGGAGGCGGGGACCATTTTCTTGCGAAATGAGATTCGGGGTCGCATCAGCATCGCAGCAGTTATACTCTTCAGCGTAAACCCTTTACGAAATTTCATTGGTTGTAGAAATCGGTGAAATGACGCAATGCCTATTTTTTGTAAAACATCGCACATCAAATAAATGAAGCGAAGCCAAGGATCGCCTTTAGTAGAACTTTCCCACCAACGTTGTTATCATCCTGAAAGATAAGAGCCCACCAAGTTATGATTGATCGCAACAACTGGGAAGGTAAAAATAGAGAGAAAGAGCGGTGAGTTCGCCATGGGAGTGATTGTCGCAGCATGGAACAGCTAACGAAGGAGAGAAGAGCGTGAAATCTTGATTTTTATATTTCCTAAACGTGCCGCTAGGGCCCTGGTACGCTTGGCCGGTCGACGCTCGCGCGATCACCTTCATATCGCGCCCGACTGTACCTTCCGCCGCTGCGGCGTATGCTTGCTGCCAGCGTTTTGACAGTCGTTGTCTGCAGTCATTCAGTGTGATCTATTCGTGTTTGTTTGTGCGCGCTCACACCACGCTTGGTCATTCAGTTAGTAATAGTCGGGTCACATTTTCCAACGCACGCTACACATGCAATGCTGCCCGGATCGGCAGTGCAGCGCTACAGGTGTGTCCCTTCGCACGCGCTGCCCACGGGAAGCGCTTTTCATCAACACCACCGTTTCACACGCGCCTTCTCGTGGTCATCGAGTCTCTCTTCATGTCGGTCTACTTACGCCGCAGCACACCTGCTTACTTAATCAGCTCATGTTTACTACAATTCATATTGCTACCAAAGCCGCTCACCTTACTTCGTATGACATTGCTGTGTTGCTATCGCATTCATTGCTTCGCCCTTAGGGCGAAACTGTGACATTTTTTCTTGTTCCGTTGTACAACCCCGCTCACGGAAAGGGGCGTTCTCGTGCTTTAGTTCTCTGGAAGTGCAGCGAGTATGGAGCCTACTCTCACCGCGGGTGGGCCTGCATTTTTTTCGCGAATGTGTGAGTAGGATATTGGCAATTTTTCCTAATAGAGATGGCAGCTAAATTTAAACATGCCCTGCGTGTCGCGACCTTCAATGCGAGAGGCCTTTCTGCGTGAAGAAGACAATGTCAGCTAAATCGAATTCTTTTAGAAAATGATATTGATTTGTTACCGGTCCAAGAGACCAAAATTGAAAGTGAAGAACTAACTGATCGAATGGTTGAAGTCTTTCGCAACAGATATAATGTGTGTGTGTGTGTGAGTCATGCCGTTGGTAGGGCTGGTGGCTGTATTCGAAAGAGCCTTGGGATCATTGAATCTGAGTCTTCTTGTGACAATGGCCGACTAGCGTTTTGTCATTTTATTTATGCTGAAATTCCCTGGCCTGTAGTTTGTGTCTATGCACCGAATAGAACCTTTGAGCGAGAAATTTTTTTAGTACCATGCGACCCTGTCTAGAATGCGAGAGAAGTGTGTTATTTCTTGGCGACTTCAATTGCGTATGCAGAACCGAAGATAGATGCAATAGTAAAACTTATAGCGATAAAAGTGCAGAATTATTGCATCAAATGATTGAGGATAATGAACTCGAAGATATAGCTTTAGTACTGACGCATGAAGACCAAGTAAAATACACCCACTTTCAAAATTTATCTCATGCCAGATTAGACCAAATTTATGTCCCTTTTGAGTTCGTGTCTTTATGTTCCCATTATGATACACAGCATGTTAGCTTTAGTGATCACTCATTAGTCATACTTACCATTGGTACAAAGAAAAAAGTGTCAAAGTTTAACTGGGCATTGTGGAAATTCAACAACAAATTACTACATTACGACTTTTTCGTTGCAAAGATCAAGGAATATATAGATAGCATGCGATTGAATCAAACATGCAACTTTATGCTGGTGTGGCAACAGTTTAAATGCGACTTCAAGGTCACCGCATTGGAAAGAGCAAGTGTTTTAAGGCAGAAAGAAAGGCAGCAAGAAAAAGAGCTGCACAGCGAGTTAGATTACATGGTTAGCGTAGAAAATTCTAAGCCTGGGCTGGTTCTCGAAAGAAATAAAAGAAGTAAAGGCGAAGCTCGAGACCATAGAAGCAGAAAAGTATCGTGGCGCAGTGATAAGGGCGAGGTCCGAGCGGCTTTGGTTGGGCGAAACGCCCACCAAACGCGCGCTATGCGACGAAAAGAAACATGCAGTATCAAAAGAAATTAACGAAATCAGTTATCGCAATGACGTTACTCAAGATGGTGAACTGATACAGCTTGCCTTTGTTGAATATTGTAGAAGATTATTTAGTCATAAAACATGCGATACCTAACTATTTCTAAGCGAATTTCTGCCACTTATGCCTAAGCTTTCTGACGAAACAAAAACATTCACTGGAAAGGCCAATAACAGTCGCGGAAGTTGAGCAGGCGATAGACGATCTCAGTTCTGGCAAATCTCCTGGTCCAGATGGTCTCGGTGCAGCCGTGTACAAGTTCTTCAAAAGGGACATGGCAGAGTCCCTACATCGAGTTATAGAAGAATGCTACGAAGAAAAACTAACACCAACGTCCTTTCGAACATCCCATGTGATCCTGATTCCAAAAACTAATGACCCGGTGAAAGTGCTTTCTGTGGAAGCATACCGACCAATAAGCTTAAAGAATACTGATTACAAGATCTTTACGGAAGTTTTGGCTCGCCGTTTTCAAAGTGTTATCAAGTGCCTTGTAGGTCCACATCAGACTTGCGGAATTAAAGAAAGAACAATTCTTACAAATATTCACGTAGCAAGAACGGTTCTCGAATGTTGCGACGCTATGCAGGATCGAGTTGCAATGGTTCAACTGGATTTGAACAAGACTTTTGATAGAGTTGTGCATGAAATTCTGTTCCTCATCCTGAAGCACGTCAATGTAGGATCTGTAATTCTAGATGGAGTGAAAATGGTCTATGATAAATGTACAGCGAGACTTGTCATCCATAAGAAACTAAGTGAAATGATTCGCGTTGAAACATCTGTAAAACAAGGCTGTTGTTTGTCATCCCTCCTCTTTAATCTTTACCTGGAACCCTTTTGTTTAAAAGTACTTGCAAATGTGAGTATTCGAGGCTACACTTTCTTCAACAGTGAAGTTAAAATCCTGGCTTATGCGGATGATATAGCTGCATTTTGCGCAAATGAAGAAAGCGTGTACGAAGTTGTCGAAGAGGCTAACAATGTTTGTAGAGCATCAGGAAGCATGATAAGTTGGAATAAACGTCTTGGGTTCTGGCATGGCAGCTGGGAGAGTGCTCCAGACATGATGTGCCACATAAAATGGAGCACAACTCCCGATAGCTATCTAGGAGTTCAACTGAAACACTATAAGGACAGCAAAGACATTCGGGCAGATGAAGCAAGAAGAGTTAAACTACAAACAGAAAAATGGGGGGGTCATAATTTTTCTATGTTTTCAAGAGCAGCCGTTTGTAATGTGTTTTTGATAGCTAAGGTGTACTATATGCTCCAGGTGTTAAGCATGACTAGGGTTTCTGTACAAAAACTGCACAGAGTGTTTGCGGTCTTTATCTGGGGGTCGACTTGGGAGTGCATGATTCGTTGCAACCTTTTTCATAAAGTTCAAAATGGGGGCTTGGGGCTATCGCACCTGTTTTTTAAGCATATTGTGACGAGGTTTTTCTTCTTGCGTGATCAAGCTGACGTATTTCTTCGAACTGTAATCCAAGTGTGATTACGAGATGTCTTGCCAGACTACGTTGTATCAACGTATTTTTTTCGGCCAGTGTTGTTATCTGGCTACCTACGTGAAGTTGTAGCGGCTATGCAGATTCTTAGGGCCAGATTTTCCTATGAATACTTATCGACTGTAACACGTAAGCGATTGTACAAAGACTTACTTGATGTTTTTTTGCCAATTCCTGTGTACCGCGGGCTGTACCAGCTGGGCTCAGAGCGCGACGTCCTCAAGCGTGTTAAGCGAATGCCAGTGAAAGCCTCAATGAAATCCTTTTTTTTTCAATTGCATACCGATACCCTCCCTGTAAAACCATGGCTGCAGAGCAAAGGCCTCTTCGTTCCATGGTCTGTAAACTGCCTAATATGTAGAAAATCGGAAACACTTGAACATCTTTTTCTTGATTGCCATGACGCGATGTTCCTATGGGATGCGCTTCAAAGGACTTTTAAAAAAGACCTACCTTTAAGCGCTTTCGGAATTCGTTACTTACCTTGCGTGGAACCAGAGGGTCTACCAAGTGATATGTTCATGGTGATGTGTACGCGCAGTGTCTGGCGAACAAGAATGGACGTCAGACATGTGCATTTGAGTCCAAGATCGGCAAGAGATTATTTCATTGGAACTGTTATCTACATGCGAGATGTATACAAGGCACTAGATGATCCTCCAAAATGGATTACTGTTTTTGATCATTTGGCCAAAATCAGGCCATTTTAAAAAACACGAACTAGCCGAGTGGCTAGGGATTTTCCTGTACATTTTGTTAGCAATTGCGGTATCTGCGAAATGTTGATCACAAGGTAATAAAGAAAAAAAAAAGCCCGGCTAGGTCAGTCGGTTGAGCATGAGACTCTTAATCTCAGGGTCGTGGGTTCGAGCCCCACGTTGGGCGATTTGTTTTGCAACTTCGTAATTGGCTTCCACAAATAAAGGTTACATTTCTTGAAACGTTTTTTTTTTATTTTGCAACAGTAAAAAAGTTTAGCCGGTGCACATGCAGCGGGCGTAATCTATAAATGTGTGTATGAGCTAAAGAATCGAGAGCCCGGCTAGCTCAGTATTCTACTTCCGGCT
Source organism: Dermacentor silvarum (assembly GCF_013339745.2). Classification (NCBI taxonomy): domain Eukaryota; kingdom Metazoa; phylum Arthropoda; class Arachnida; order Ixodida; family Ixodidae; genus Dermacentor; species Dermacentor silvarum. The sequence continues at coordinate 27,362,413 of NC_051155.1, forward strand.
ACCGTTCGGTACGGACGCGGAATGTCTTGCTCCGGTGAGCGGTGTTTGCGGCTCAGCCGAGACGCGGAAACAGGATTATTGCCGATGAAGACAAGGAATACCAAGTTGTTTTGCCGCAATTGCCAACAGGACCCTGCGTTTTGAATACTGTTTTCCTTCACGGGGATGTGACCGCTAGGCCTTTACGCGCCGACGATTTCAGGGACACGCTGGCTCGTCTGGGACTGCTGCCCGAGGTTGTTAGCTTGGGGGCGTTCCAGATGAACCACGTTTGGGCGGTTACCTTCAGGAGCTCGGAGGCGACGAAGAAAATGTTGGCGTTCGGCGAAATTATGGTGAAAGAAAGAAGATGCCTAGTGCTGGACCCTGCAAGTCAGGAGGTACGCGTGAAGGTGTTCTGGCTCCTTCACCATGTCCCGGACGAAGACGTCCGTGCGGCTCTCGCCCCTTAAGGAAAAGCCACTGACGTGGCGAGACAACGCTGGCGGGTGCAAGGCATCAAGGACAAAGGGTCGGCAACGCGCACCGTAACTTTGAAGCTCAAGGCGGGCGTGACCATCGATGATCTGCCACATCAGTTTCGAGTGGCCGGTATGATGGCACTTCTGGTGGCCTCTGGAAGGGCTCCGTTGTGCCTGAGGTGCAACCGCACAGGACATATAAGGCGGGAGTGCCGCGTACGCCGTTGTGCCCTTTGCCGGCGCTTTGGGCACGATGAGAGCCAGTTTGTGCGGACGTATGCGAACATCGCAGGCCCTGCGAAGATCGACGAGGTCATTGAAGAACACGTCATGGATGCCGCTGATGCTGAGGAAGCGGCTGGCGGTCTCAGCAGTACGCAAAACACAAAGGTGAAAGGCGTGGGTACGCCTGACGAGTCTACCGAAATCGTCAAAGCCGGAAAGGAAGGTAAAGTGCAAGGAGCAGAGCCAGCCGCGGAAACGCCGGCCAGGGACGCAGCGACTAAGGTCGCCACAATGGACTGCAGTAAAGAGAAAGTGAGGACGCCAACAGACAAGGAAACCCCTATGGACACCAGCGGTGCGGCAGCGAAAAGGACCCTTGAGGAAAGCAATGACGGCGAACCAGGGGCTCAAGGTGAGCCACCCTTGAAGACCACCAATGTCCGTCGATCGACGCTGAAGCCGGCACCGAACTTGCCACCCGACAGGAAACCGCTGGCGACGACATAGTGTGATAATGTGTGTACTAGTGTTACTTTTCTTTTTTGCCGGAGTGGATGGGGGGGGGGGGGGGGGGTGGCGGGGCTAGCTTGGGGCGGTGTGGCAACGGGCCACTGCAACAAGGCACAATTTGCACGATGGAAATCCATAGATATGGCATCCAACGACGGCAGTCCAGAGGATGGTTTTCGCTGCGCAGTACCAGCAAACGTGAGTGTGCAGCTAGTTGTGTGCAAAAAGTGTCGTCGGTCCGTTTTTTCTTCATAGCATAATGAATCCCACAGATATCACGATACGAGTAGGTAGTATTAATGTAAGGGGCCTTGGGTTTAAACGAAAACAGTACCAGCTAAGCAGACTGTTTATGGAAACTGATCTTGATATTATCGCCGTGCAGGAAACTAAAGTCGAAAGTGAAGAAGGAACGGAGCGTATGGTAGATGCGTTTCGGCCACGGTATTATGTGTGTGTATCACATTCTCTTGGTAAAGCTGGTGGGTGCGCCTTTTTTATTCGGAGTGCACTGAACATAGTTATTGAAAATGTTGTGTGTGATGTTAATGGCCGTCGAATAGTGTGCGACCTTGTAAATGGAGCGGTGAAGTGGCCAGCGATATGTGTTTACGCACCTAACAAAGTATATGAGCGCAAGGTGTTCTTTGAAGGCCTTAAAAGTCAATTGAATTGTCAAAGCAACATTTTATTAATGGGAGACTTCAACTGTGTTTGCTATGCTGAGGACCGAGTGCTAAGCCCTACGGTTCACGACGCAAGCGCGCAATTTTTAGCCACGAGTATAAGCGAAGGCAATTTGGTAGATGTGGGTTATGTCATGGGATATGGCGCGACTCCTAAGTTCACGCATTTCCAAGGAGCCAGCCATGCACGATTGGATAGGATATACATGACAGCTGACTTGGTTACAATGTGTAGCAGCTATGAGGTCAAATCTGTATGTTTCAGTGACCACTGTTTAGTTATGTTGGCGTTGGGACCTAGAAAACCAAAATTTAACTGGGCGTTGTGGAAGTTAAATTCCAAACTGCTAGATTACGAACTTTTCGTTAAGAAAGTTAACCATAACATTCAGAACCTTTTAGAGAAGGACTGTAAAAGTATTGCGGAAGCATGGGAATATTTCAAGCAGGAAACGAAGTTAATGGCAATGGAAAGGTCATGCACATTACGCCGGGAGGAAAAAAGAAAAGAAAAAGAGTTGCAATGCCAACTTGACTTCTACCTAACTATGGAAAGTTCTTGCCCAGGTATCTTTGCGAAGTGAATAAAAGAAGTAAAAGTTCAGTTAGAAAGCGTTGATCAAGAAAAGTATCGAGGTGCGGTTATAGTTGCGCGCGCAGAAAGATTATGGTGCGGCGAAAATCCGACACAAAGAGCGCTTTCGGACGACAAGAGCTAGGCTTCACGAAACGAGATAAGAGCCATCACATATCGAAACGAAATTGTTCGAGAGAACGAATACATTCAGTGGGCTTTTCATGAGCATTACAGCGAGTTGTTAGGCACTGAACGAGAGCTTGCGGAAGGACTCGAAAATCACTTTTTGAAGCTTCTTCCAAAGATGGATGACGATGTAAGGCTGAATCTCGAGCAGCCAATTACTGTACCTGAAATAGAACACGCCATAAATGAGTTAGCGGTAGATAAATCACCAGGCCCTGACGGATTAGGCGCAGCTTTTTATAAGGCTTTTAAAAAGGATATGGCAATAATTTTACATGAGTTAATTAATGAGGCATATGAGAAGCAAGTACTACTACCGTCCTTTCATGAGAGTCATGTAGTATTAATACCGAAGAGCGACGACCCTCAAACTTTACTTTCGGTGCGGGCATATCGCCCTATTAGCCTTACAAATACGGACTACAAAATATACACAAAAGTTCTCGGGAGGCGACTGCAGTCGGTCATACAGAAGTTAGTAGGACCACATCAGACGTGTGGAATAAAAGGACGGTCTATTATGACTAACATTCACGTGGCACGAACGGTCCTCGAGTGTTGGAATGCCTTTTCAGAGAAGGTCGTAATACTACAGTTAGATTTGGAAAAGGCCTTCGATAGGGTGGCGCATGAAATCCTTTTTCTTGTACTTGAACATGTGAATGTTGGATCTGTGTTAACAGAAGGTGTTAAAATGTGCTATGATCGAATAGTTTCTAAGATTATAATTAATAAGACAATAACAGAAAGTATACAACTCAAATCATCTGTGAGACAGGGATGTTGTTTGTCGCCGTTGCTTTTTGCATTATACTTGGAGTCTTTCTGTTTAAAGGAGCTTTCGTGTAGAGATATCGTAGATTATAGGGTAGGTTCTAGTGAAATAAAGCTACTAGCATACGCAGATGATGTGGGAGTGTTTTGTAGCGATAAAGACTAAAGCGGTCGACGTGGCAAGAAATTTCTGTAAAATGTCAGGGAGTGTTATTATTTGGGGAAAATCAGTAGGACTATTGCACGGGGCTTGGGAAGACATTCCCTCTGAAATAGAAAGTGTACATTGGACGTCTTCGCCAATGAGGTACCTCGGTGTACCGCTACAGCATTTCAGGGACACGAAAGACTACAGGAAAGAGCGATGCACAGAAGTGAAGGAAAAAACAAAAAAGTTTGGTGGAAGGGACCTTTCCATGTTCACGAGAGCAACAGTATGCAACCTCTTTCTTGTCGCTAAGATTTGGTTCGTGCTACAGGCCCTCTGCGCATCTAGAACGAGCATACAAAAAATGCACCGGGAATTTGCCGTCTTTATCTGGGGATCTGTGTGGGAGCGTACGAGCCGTGCCAATTTGTTCACCTCAGTTAAGCGAGGTGGCCTTGGCCTAGCTCACTTGTTCTTGAGGCAAGTGGTTTCGAGATTTCTGTTTTTGCGCGATCAAAAAATTTTTTTCTATTATCTGTGTTTCAAGAACGTCTGAGTGACGTTTTACCAAATCATATAGTGTCAACTCAACTAGCGAGAACAAATATTATCAAGGGCTTTCTGCGTGAAGTTGTATAGGCTTACCAATTTTTGTGCGCGCGTTTTTCTTTAGAGTATTTGAGTAGTGTTAAGCGCAAAAAGCTATACAAAGATGTTGTTGAGATATGTCTGCCTTTACCAATTTATAGTACCAAATTTTGTATAGAAAGTGGAGCAAATGTCTTAAAATGGGTAAAGCGGATGCCCGTGCGCTCGTCAGCCAAGTCCTTTTTCTTTCATCTTCACAGTGAAACGTTACCGGTTAAGCCATGGCTCGAAGAGAAAGGCCTGTTTGTAGCATGGTCAGTAAACTGTTTAAGATGCAGAAAACCAGAAAAAAATCGAACACATTTTTCTGGACTGCTCCGATGCAGTGTTCTTGTGGGACATTCTTAAACGTACAGGGTCGTCCACACTTAGTACGAACACGGCGCAGCGTGGCCGCGCTCCGCGGAGCGCCAGCGCACACGGCGCGGCCGCGCATCGAAGCTAAGCGGCGCATGCGCACAAGGGCTTGCAGGTGGGGCTTCGTGTCGTGTGTCGTCTGCTAAAGCGCCGGAGCACGCCGTGCTTTAGCAGACGACACGAAGCCCCGCCTTTAATTCCCTATGCGCCTGCGCCGCTTAGCTTCGATGCGCCGCCGCGCCGAGTGCGCTGGCGCTCCGCGGAGCGCGGCCACGCTGCGCCGTGTTCGTACTAAGAGTGGACGACCCTGTACATTAAAGAAGGAACTACCGGTTACGCCGTACGGAATCCGCTTTCTCCCTACATCTAATGATAATGGAGTACCTCATCATATGTTCATGTTATTGTGTCTTCATAATCTATGGAAGACTCGAATGGCGGTACGCCATGAGCATATTAGAATCCAATCTGCAAGGGAAAACTTTATAGAGAGCATGCTCCTAATGCGAGAGGTGTACAAGGCAAGAAACGAGGACAATGAATGGATTTCAGTATTAGATGAACTGGCATCTATCAAGTGCTTTTAAATACCTAGCGTCAGCCTAAGTGTGGCAGGCGCTTTTAAATTTCTTTACATTGTTTTTCTAGATATCTGTAAATGTGTTGCAAACCGGCAACAAACAAAAAAAAAAGCCCGGCTAGCTCAGTCGGTAGAGCATGAGACTCTTAATCTCAGGGTCGTGGGTTCGAGCCCCACGTTGGGCGGTTTGTTTTGCAACTTCGCAATTGGCTACCACAAATAAAGGTTACATTTCTTGAAACGTTTTTTTTTTATTTTGCAACAGTAAAAAAAAGTTTAGCCGGTGCACAGCGGGCGTAATCTATAAATGTGTGTATGAACTAAAGAGGCGAGAGCCCGGCTAGCTCAGTCGGTCATTCTGCTTCCGGCCACCGAGCTGAACGGTCGTAGAATCATGGCCTCTCCAGGGGCAGCGACAGCGGTCACTTTTGGCCGCGGTAACAGGACCAACGACGAAGAGAAGGATTACCCGTTTATTTTGCCGCAACTGCCTAAAGGACGAGTGGCGATCAATACCGTGTTTTTGCACGGCGATGTGCGTACCAGACCCTACAAATTTGAGGATTTTAGGGACGCCCTGCTGCCGACGGGCTTGCTGCCGGAGGTGCTGTGCATAGGGGCGCACCAGATCAACCACGTGTGGGCGGTGGCCCTAAAGGATGCGACCGCCACGAAACGGATGGTCGCCCTCAAGGAACTTCAAGTGAAAGGACGACGGTGCGTCATGGTCGACCCACAGGACCAGCAGGTGAAGCTTCGGCTTCACTGGCTGCTGTACGGCGTTGCCGATGAGGACGTCCGGACGGCGTTCGCGGCCTTCGGCAACGTGGACGAGGAAAGCTAGGAGAGGTGGCGTGTCCAAGGTATGGGGGACAAGACCTCTACCACACGGACCGTGCTCCTCAAGCTGAAGAGCGGCGTCAAGGTGGAGGACCTTCCACATCAGGTCCGCGTCGGCGGAGAGCTCGCTTTGGTGGTCGTTCCCGCTCGGCCCATGCAGTGCTTGCGCTGCCAGGGTACTGGGCACGTCCGGCGAGAGTGTAAGGTGCCGCGATGCTCCCGCTGCAGACGTTTCGGGCACGTCCAAGCCGACTGCGTGAAGACCTACGCTACAGCAACAGGCCCAGCAGTGAGTGAAGTAGCAGCCGAACAACTGATGGATGTAGTCGAGGCTGAAGACGCCGCTAAGGGAGCCGGAGACCAAGTGCCGCCAGCACAGACAAGTACCGTGACAGTGCCGGAGGGCGCTGAAGCCAAAGTGGTCGAAGCTGCTGAGCAAGTGACCGGGCTGGCACGGGTCGACACGGAAGCTGTCCTTGCAACGGAATGTGCTAGTGAAGGTGAAAGTGATGACGACCAATCAGAAATGCAACAGAGCGAGGGGGCTAACGACGGGGACCGGGCTGCTAGTCTCGGTGCCACCTTCAAGCGCCCCCGAGACGACGCCGGAGACAAGGACAATGCCACATCCAGTACCGGGGACGTGCCACCGGCGAAAGCGCCTCTTGGGAGGCGTTCTGGTTTCAAACCCAAACCGAATGTTCCGCCCGAGAGAAGGCCTCGGGACAAGACGCAGCAGACCACCAACAACGCCGGGAAGCCGGGCGGCTCCGGAGGTGGCTAGCCGAGGGCTAGTCGTGAAAGGTAAGCACCATGCTCCGGGCCTACTTCATTCTTTAGTACAGCATGGCACCTGACCCGTCTCTCAGTATAGCCACACTAAACGTGCGAGGCTTGGCGGCTAGCCGTAGGCAAAGTCAAGTCCTACGGTTGATCACTGACTACGACATAGGCGTTTTAGCTGTCCAGGAGACCAAGGTAGACGGGGAGGAAGAGACCGGTAGCATGGTGCGGCGTTTCACGACTAGATATTATGCAGTCGTGAGCCACGCGGTAGGGACGTCCGCTGGATGTGTCCTGTTAAGAAGTTACAAGACCTGGTTGTTCAAAGTGTGTTTTCATGTCAGTCGGGAAGGATTGTTATTTGCGATTTTGTTTTTTGTAAAGTTGAATTCCGAGTTATATGCATATATGCGCCAAATGGTGTAGAAGAACGGGCATTATTTTTTTCGAATATTTTTCAGTATATTAGCAGTGAAAAGTGCATGCTTTTGTTGGGAGATTTCAACTGTGTTTTGAGTGCTCGGGACCACTCTAATAATGGTGGTATCCGCGATAAAAGCAGTCATATATTGTCTAGGCTGATAAGCGAAAGTGAACTAGACGATGTATGTGAGTGTCTGGAGGGGGAGCGCGAAGTGATGTATAGGCGATTTCAAGGCAGTAGCCATGCGCGGTTAGACCGCTTGTACATGTCACAGGACATGATTCCAAAGTGCCACAGTTATTCTGTTGCACCTGTGTCGTTCTCAGATCGCTGCTTCGTGATGTGTACCATAGGAATGAAGAAGAGTCAATCTTTTAACTGGGACCAATGGAAAATGAATGCCTTACTACTAAAGGACGCGCCATTTGTAGACGCAATTCATGAGGCCGTTATGGAAGTAAGCGATGAATGTACTGAAACAATAGCAGAGAAATGGGAATGGTTCAAACAAGGTAAAAATGAAAGCAATAGAAAGATCGAGCTGCTTAAAGTTTGAGAGGGAAATGAAAGAACGAAACCTACGAAAGATACTTAATCAGCTGATAGCACTGGAGTGCGAAGAGCAAGGGGCGTATAAGCAAGATATGCGAACCATCAAAGAAAAAATCAAACAGCTGGACAAAGAACGCTATCAAGGTGCGATTGTGCGCGCAAGAGCAAACGCATTAGTAGCGGGGGAGACGCCCACCAAAAGGTCGCTTGGACTTGAAAAAGCTCATGGTCCACGTAATCATGTCGATAAGATCTCGTGGAATGGCACACTCGTCGACGATAATAAGAGCATAGGCCGAGCGTTTTTAGAGTATTACCAGTCACTGTTTGCGTTTCAAGAAGCCAATGTAGATGAGTTTAAAAAGGTTTTTCTCGGTCGCGTGCCGCGATTGAGTGACGAGACGAAGGACCGATTAGAAGGGAATATAAGGAAACACGAAGTCGAAAAAGCAATAAATGATTTGAAAAATGGCAAATCACCCGGACCTGACGGTCTGAGCGCGTGTTTTTATAAAGCCTTTAAGAAAGAACTGTCGCCCCTGCTAACAGACCTGTTTAACGCAGCGTATGTGAACAAAGCTTTGCCGCCTTATTTTGGTAAAGCGCATACCATCCCTAACAGTGACAAAGCGGAGAAACTTAGGCTCGTGACATCTTATAGGCCGATATCTTTAACCAATGTCGACTATAAGATTTTCATGAAGGTTTTGGCAGCCAGACTTCAAAGCGTCATCGAAGAAATAGTCGCAGACCAACAAACGTGTGGGATCAAAGGGAGGTCAATTTTTTTCGAATATTCACACGATGCGGTGCATGCTCGAGTGCTGTGACATCACTTACGATGGCGTCGCAGTGCTCCAGCTTGACCTAGAGAAAGCGTTTGACTGTGTGTCTCATGATATTTTGTTTGCCATTCTGTATCACGTTAATGTAGGTGCCATCATCACTGAGGGAGTGGCATTGGCGTATCAGAACTGCACAACACTCCTAATTGTGAATAAATCATTGCCGGCCCCCATTAACGTCATGCGTTCTGTGCGTCAAGGCTGCCTCCTCAGTCCACTTTTGTTTGCAGTTTACATTGAAACGATGTGTTTGGCGATAACTGAGAATGATCAAATACGCGGTTATAGCTTGGCAGCCACAGAAGTCAAGGTCCTAGCATATGCCGATGATATCGCCGTGTGTTGTACAAACAGAGAAAGCGTAACGGAAACAATACGCGTGGTGAAACAGTTTTGTGATGTAACGGGCAGTAAAGTGAACTACAGAGAAAGCGTAACGGAAACAATACGCGTGGTGAAACAGTTTTGTGATGTAACGGGCAGTAAACTGAACTGGGGTAAGTCCCTCGGTTTGTGGCACGGAGAGTGGTCCTCGGCCCCGCACAACTTTGCGAATGTGAGCTGGGTGAAAACACCTACCAAGTATCTCGGTGTTCCCTTAATTGGACAGCTATAAACAGAGCGAGGAATACTGGACGAACCAAATAAAGAAACAAGAGAAAAGGCAGACAGGTGGAAAGGTATCAACCTGTCCATTTTCGCAAGGGCAACTGTATGTAATTTGTTTTTCATTACGAAGTTGTGGTACGTCATGCAGACGTTGTTTTGTTCAAGAGTAAATGTGCAAAGGTTGCACAGAGTGTTCGCCGTTTTTATCTGGGACTCTAACTGGGAAAGATGTAGCCGAACAAATCTGTTCAGGCGGGTGAAGGAAGGGGACCTGGGCTTGGCGCATCTTTTGTACGACAGCTTGTCAATAGATTTTTGTTTTTTCGAGATGTGCGTAATCCATTTCTCCGAAAGGTATTACAGCTCAGGTTAAGAGTCGCTTTGCCGGCACTCATTGTTAGTAGCAATAATATGCCAGGAACGATTCGCGGCTATCTTAAAGAAGTAGTCGATAGTGTCACGTAGTAGTGACGCTGAAGAAAACAGTCGTAAAACTGTGTACGACGAAACTGGTAGTTTATTGGGCGAACCTGTGCCCACAAAATCAAGGTACACTCAAAGCACAACGATAGCGGCGAACACAGTCAGCGATCGTCGAAAATCTGATCAGCGGCGAAACGCGTCGGCTTTTATACCTGAGTCATCCAAGGTTCTAGATTAATTCCTGATGCCCGCGTGTCTTCCAGAAAGTTCTAGACAATTCGCGACAGTCATGCAATCAGATAACAGAAGCGTCGGTGAAAACAGGCAATGGAAAGAATCATCGATAACGTTCTAGAAACTTCCGATACAGGCGCGTCCTGCGCCGAGCGATAACGTTTAACATTTGTTAGCCGGTGGAAAGTGGCCACCGGTGAAAGACAAACATGTATACGTGTCAATACGCTCCCCTTAAAAAGCATCGTCCCGATGCTACAAACAAATGTGAAAGCGTAAACAAAACCACGCGTAATAAAGAAAAAAAAATAAAGTAACAAAGTACCTAAGTTCGTCAGCGGGCGTAGAAAGGCTTAAGACGCACCACATGGATGACTTCGGGTCGTGCGCGGCGCCGTTGTGATTGCGAAATGCCGTCTGGCACGACCTCATAGTCCAGTGCGCCAATACGTCGGATGATCTTATATAGTCCGAAATAGCGACGTAAGAGTTTCTCGCTAAGTCCTCGTCGGCGTATCGGAGTCCAGACCCAAACACGGTCTCCGGGCTGGTACTCGACGTAGCGTCGTCGAAGATTGTAGTGTCGGCTGTCGGTTCTCTGCTGGTTCTTGATGCGCAGGCGGGCGAGCTGTCGACCTTCTTCGGCACGCTGGAAATAGGTGGCAACGTCGAGATTTTCTTCGTCAGCGACGTCCGGTAGCATGGCGTCAAGTGTCGTTGCCGGGTTCCTTCCGCAGACCAGGTTGAACGGCGCCATGTGCGTCGTTTCTTGCACGGCCGTGTTGTATGCGAAGGTCACGTACGGAAGGATGGCATCCCACGTCTTGTGTTCGACGTCGACGTACATTGCCAGCATGTCGGCGATGGTCTTATTTAGGCGCTCGGTGAGGCCATTCGTCTGCGGGTGGTAGGCGGTGGTGCGGCGATGGCTTGTCTGGCTGTATCGCAGGATGGCTTGAGTTAGTTCAGCCGTGAAGGCCGTACCTCTGTCGGTGATGACGACTTCCGGGGCACCGTGACGCAGGAGGATGTTCTCAACGAAGAATCGGGCTACCTCGTCGGCACTGCCTTTGGGCAAGGCTTTTGTTTCGGCGTAGCGGGTGAGGTAGTCCGTAGCTACGATGATCCATTTATTCCCGGACGTCGACGTCGGAAAAGGCCCCAGTAAGTCCATCCCGATCTGCTGGAACGGTCGGCGAGGTGGCTCGATCGGCTGTAGAAGCCCGGCTGGCCTTGTCGGCGGTGTTTTGCGTCGCTGACAGTCTCGGCATGTCCTTACGTAATGGGCGACGTCAGCAGAGAGGCGAGGCCAGTAGTATTTCTCTTGTATCCTCGCGAGAGTGCGGGAAAAACCGAGATGTCCAGCCGTTGGGTCGTCATGGAGAGCTTGCAGAACCTCTGGACGCAATGCTGAGGGTACCACGAGGAGGTAGTTGGCTCGGAGAGGCGAGAAGTTCTTCTTTAGGAGAATGTCGTTTTGCAAGAAGAACGACGCCAATCCTCGCCTGAACGCCTTCAGCACAATGACGGTCTTGCCTTCCAGGTAGTCTACAAGGCTCCTTAGTTCCGGGTCGGCTCGCTGTTGTTCGGCGAATTCGTCGGCACTGATGGGTCCCAAGAAAGTGTCGTCATCCTGGTCGTCTTGTGGCGGCGGTTCGACGGGGGCGCGAGACAAACAATCGGCGTCAGCGTGCTTTCGCCTGGATTTGTAAACGACGGTGATGTCGAATGCTTGAAGTCTCAGGCTCCATCGTGCGAGGCGACCTGAAGGATCCTTCAAGTTAGCTAGCCAACACAAGGCATGGTGGTCGCTTACAACTTTAAATGCCTGCCATAGAGGTAGGGGCGAAACTTAGATGTTGCCCAGATGATGGCGAGGCACTCCTTTTCTGTTGTGGAATAATTTGCTTCCGCCTTCGATAGCGACCGGCTAGCGTAACTTACAACCCTTTCTAGTCCGTCAGTCCTCTGCACAAGCACGGCGCCGAGTCCTACGCTGCTTGCGTCGGTGTGGACTTCGGTATCGGCATTTTCGTCGAAGTGCGCAAGTATTGGCGGCGATTGCAGGCGTCGCTTCAGTTCTTCAAATGCTTCGACTTGCGGCGTCTCCCACTTGAACTCGACGTCGGCCTTCGTGAGATACGTCAGTAGCTCAGCGATCCGTGAAAAATTCTTGACGAAGCGCCTGTAATAGGCGCACAGTCCAAGAAATCTACGCACTGCCTTCTTGTCAGCGGGCGCAGGAAAGTTGGAGATGGCCGCAGTTTTCTGAGGGTCGGGGCGCACTCCAGACTTGTTGATGACGTGGCCCAAAAACAAGAGCTCCTCGTATGCGAAGCGGCACTTTTCTGGCTTCAACGTGAGTCCGGAGGTCTTGATTGCTTGAAGAACTGTTTCAAGGCGCCGGAGGTGTTCCTCGAAGCTTGAGGCAAACACAACGACATCGTCCAAATAGACGAGGCAAGTCTGCCACTTCAAGCCTGCCAGTACTGTATCCATGACACGTTGGAAAGTGGCAGGCGCCGAGCAAAGACCAAACGGCATGACCTTGAACTCGAACAGTCCGTCTGGTGTTATAAACGCAGTCTTCTCCCGGTCCCTCTCGTCGACTTCGATTTGCCAGTAGCCGGTTTTGAGGTCCATCGACGAAAAATACTTTGCGTTGTAGAGTCGATCCAAGGCGTCGTCAATCCGTGGGAGGGGGTATACGTCCTTCTTCGTGATTTTGTTGAGGCGACGATAATCGACGCAGAAACGTAGGGTTCCATCCTTCTTCTTCACTAACACCACGGGGGACGCCCACGGACTCTTGGACGGCTGGATGATGTCGTCGCGTAGCATTTCGTCGACTTGTTGCCTTATGGCCTCGCGTTCGCGCGCCGAAACTCGGTACGGGCTCTGACGGAGTGGCCGGACATTTTCGTCGGTTATGATGCGGTGCTTGGCGACAGGGGTTTGTCGAACTTTTGACGACGACGAGAAGCAGTCCTCGTATTGCAGGAGCAGAGCCTTTAGTTGTTCTTTCTTGTGTCTGGGAAGGTTCTGATTGACGTCGAAAGTTGGTTCAGGTACTATTGTCGTCGTTGCAGGTGCACTGGAATCCGTGAAGGCGAACGCACTGCTGGCTTGTACTATTTCGTCGATGTAGGCGACCGTGGTGCCTTTGTTAATGTGCTTGTATTCGGGGCTGAAGTTCGTGAGCATCACCCTTGCTTTCCCTGCACGTAGCTCAGCTATGCCTCTAGCGACGCAAATTTCACGGTCGAGCAGTAAGTGATGATCGCCCTCGATGACGCCCTCCATGTCTGCAGGCACTACGGTACCGACGGAAATCATTACGCTGGAGCGAGGCGGAACGGTGACTTGTTCTTCAAGCACATTCAAGGCATGGTAACTTATGCTTGTATCCGGTGGTATCGCGTTGTGCGTTGAAAGCGTTATCGACCTGGACCTTAAGTCGATGACTGCACCGTGTTGATTTAGAAAGTCCATGCCTAGGATGACATCCCTGGAGCAGTGCTGCAGGATTACGAAGCTCGCCGGGTAAGTGCGGTTGTTTACCGTGACTCGCGCTGTGCAGATTCCAGTCGGCGTTATTAGGTGGCCTCCCGCTGTCCGGACATCGGGTCCTTGCCAGGCTGTTTTCACCTTCTTCAACTTGGCGGCGAACGGGCCACTGAAGACGGAATAGTCGGCACCAGTGTCGACGAGAGCGGTGACGTTATGGCCATCGATGAGCACGTCTAGATCGGTAGACCGGCGTCTGGCGTTGCGGTTAATTCGTGGCGTCGGATCACGGCTGCGTCGGCTTGCTCTGCTGCTGCTACGTCGCGTCGGAAGGTCTTCTTTCGGCGGCGAAGTGTTGCCAAGGCTGTTGCTAGGCGGCGTGCTGATATCTCGTCGTGATGAATCGTGAATCGTCGTCGTCGGCGGCGTCGGAGGATCTTCGGCATTGCGTCGTACAGCAACCGCACCTCCATCGGTTGCTGCCTTTAGTTTCCCGGGTAAGGGCTGGGAGATCGGCCCCGAGTGGGACCGTTGTACTGACGGCGATGCGGCGAGATGTAGCGGCCTGGTGACGGCGAGCGTGAGGATCGTCGTGGTTGCCACTGGGCTCCGGCGAGGTAGTCGGCGATGTCGCGCGGTCGTTCACCTCGATCGGGACGCGGCGCGTTGACGGGGAACCCTCGTAGGCCCATCTCGCGGTATGGGCATCGACGGTAGACATGGCCGGCTTCCCCGCAGTGATAGCAGAGCGGGCGGTGGTCGGGGGCGCGCCAAATGTCCGTCTTCCTCTGGTAGCTGCGCTGGGCGACGGGCGGGCGTGCTGGTGGCGGCGGCGGTGGACGACGGAACTGCGGCGTTACGGGGCCCTGGCGCGAGCGCGGAGGGGGGCCTTGACAACGGGCGACGGCGGCGTAGGTCAGCGCTTCCGGCTGGGGTTGCGGCGATTGTGGCTGCACATCGGGAACTCCAAGTGAGCGCTGAACTTCGTCTTTGACGACGTCGGCGATAGATGCCACGTGAGGCTGCGACCTGGGAAAGAGCTTATGCAGCTCTTCGCGAACGACCGCTCTGATGGTCTCGCGCAGGTCGTCGGTGCCTAGCGCTTGAGCGTCGGCGTAGTTGGTCAGGGCACGGCGGTTGTATTGCCTGACGCGCATTCAAGCGTCTTCTCGATCGGTGTAGCCTCGGAAAGAAATTCGGCGACAGTCTTGGGGCGGTTGCGCATCAATCCGGCGAATAGTTGGTCACCCCGCAAGAACCGAACTTCTTTTTCTTCAGACATGTTGGGGTCGGCGTGGCGGAAAAGGCGAGTCATCTCCTCCGTGAAGATCGCGATGTTCTCGTTCGGCATTGCCTCTGGTTTATTGCGATAGCAATTATATGGACACTCAAAAGCAGATTTCTGCCGTCGGCGTCGCCGTCGGCGTCGCCGTCGCCGTCGCCGTGAGGTTCCGTATGACGTCAATGGAGATGAAATCGTGGCCGCGCGCCGCCGAACGCTGTATGTGCGAGTGAAAGGGCGCGAGGGACGCGCTCTTTCACGGGGAGTGAACGCACGGCGGAGAACAAACGCGCGTTCTGCGCCGTGCTTCCTTAAGGGCTGCAGAAGTAGGCGTCTCTTTCCTCCTTACAATCACCATATATGTAGAGCAAACGCGCCTTCTTCCGATGCGCGAGAGGCCGTGGGGGAGGGGGGGAAGGGGAGGGAAGGGAGGCGACGTTTAGCTGCGGCACCAAGTGCCTATTTATATCAGAGGCTCCGGCAACAGTCACCAACGCCGCACGCATTTTGAGCGAACGCGGGCAAAATGCCGACGGCGTCGACAACAGTTCGGCGCGTTGCCGGTGCTGCTGCATGTCCAAGTTTATACAGCTGATAAAGCTAATATCATTACTCCGTATATCCCTCTACAAATTTGCTATCGCAATTGATGCTTCACCTTTCAGGTGAAACTGCGACAACTTTTCTAAGAGAACCTCTGCCCTCTCTTTTCGTACGACACTTGTGAAGGTCCTCACGAAGTTTTCACAAAAGAGGTCCCACGTAGCCAGTGTGGTCTCTCTGTTCTCAAACCAGGTTCGAGCAGCGTCATCCAACGAGAAATAGACATGGCGTAGCTTGTCGTCGTCGCTCCATTTGTTGAACGTCGCGGTCCGCTCGTATGTCTCCAGCCAGGTTTCAGGGTCTTCAGCCGATGATCCACGGAAGGTCGGGGGCTCCCGAGGTTGTTGCAGCAGGATGGGGGACGCTGGGGCTGCCATTGAGGTCGTTGACTTGGCCTTGATCGCTGTGGTCTTCTCGGGAAGAAGTCCGTACTCCGGCAGAAGTCCTTGCTGCCTACGGCTAGCTCGCTGGTCCTTGGTGACGTTGGCGTTGTCCTCCGGTTTCGGGCTTGGATCGCGGCTTTGCGGGGGCGTTCGCTGCATGAACGCACTAGCACCTCCACCAGATGTCACGTAGTAGTGACGCTGAAGAAAACAGTCGTAAAACTGTGTACGACGAAACTGGTAGTTTATTGGGCGAACCTGTGCCCACAAAATCAAGGTACACTCAAAGCACAACGATAGCGGCGAACACAGTCGGCGATCGTCGAAAATCTGATCAGCGGCGAAACGCGTCGGCTTTTATACCTGAGTCATCGAAGGTTCTAGATTAATTCCTGATGCCCGCGTGTCTTCCAGAAAGTTCTAGACAATTCGCGACAGTCATGCAATCAGATAACAGAAGCGTCGGTGAAAACAGGCAATGGAAAGAATCATCGATAACGTTCTAGAAACTTCCGATACAGGCGCGTCCTGCGCCGAGCGATAACGTTTAACATTTGTTAGCCGGTGGAAAGTGGCCACCGGTGAAAGACAAACATGTATACGTGTCAATAGTGTGCGCTTTCTTTCAGTGCGTTTTTCTTTAGATTATTTATCCGGCGTGAAAAAAAGACATTATATAAAGATGTATGCGATATTGTATTTCCAGTGCCATTGTACAGAGCGATATACAGTGGAGGACCAGGACAGGATGTCCTTAAACGGTGAAAAGAATGGAGGTGCCTGCTGGGGGTAAAAACATTCTTTTTTAAGCTACACGCAGGAACACTGTCTGTGAAAACATTCATGGAAGAACGTGGTTTCCTTGTACCATGGGGCTCACATTGCCTGATTTGCAAGCAACCTGAAACCGTAGATCATGTGTTCTTGCATTGCTGGGAAGGTGTCTACTTCTGGGACGTCCTAAAACGGATAATCAAGGAGTTTCCGTTGAATCCGCATGGGATCAGGTACCTAGCGATAAAGATTGAGGACGGAGTTCCATACGACCTAATAATGCTCCATGGCCTCCACTGTTTATGGCGGGCACGGATGGCTGGGTACCATTGCGACCGAGGACGCTAGGCCTGCTCGTATTTATTTTCGAGACAGTATGTCTCGCTTCATTGAAATAAAGAAAACACAAGATTGTGTTCCCGATTGGCTGTCGAGGCTAGAGCCTCTGACAGCATTAAAAGAGTTTTAGTTCGACAAGGCCAGTCCATGTTGGACTGCTGGCTTTCATGTTTTTCAATATGTTTTGTAGTTATTTTTGTGATATTGTTCTGTAGTGTGTGCTCTGTAAATTGTCAAAGACCGGCAATAAATAAAAAAAAAGGCTAGCTCAGTCGGTAGAGCATGAGACTCTTAATCTCAGGGTCGGGGGTTCGAGCCCCACGTTGGGCGGTTTGTTTTGCAACTTCGTAATTGGCTTCCACAAATAAAGGTTACATTTCTTGAAACGTTTTTTTTTTTATTTTGCAACAGTAAAAAAAAGTTCAGCCGGTGCACAGCGGGCGTAATCTATAAATGTGTGTATGAACTAAAGAAGCCAGAGCCCGGCTAGCTCAGTCATTCTGCTTCCGGCAGCCGTGCTGTACGGCTCGTAGGATCATGAGCTCCGTTGGAGCGGCGATGGCGGCCCTTACCAGCCGCGGTGACAGGAAACAAGAAGATGAGTACCATTTTCTTTTGCCACAACTGCCTACAGGACGCATCGTTACCAATACAGTTTTTCTGCATGGTGACGTGCGAGCACGGCCTTACAGGGTCGAAGATTTCAGGGACGCTCTCGCTCTAGTCGGGATGCTGCCGGAAGTTGTCGCACTCGTGGCCTACCAGATTAACCACGTCTGGGCGGTTACCATGTGCAATGCAGACGCTACCAAGCGGCTGCTAGCCTTGATGGAATTGGAAGTGAAGGGACGGCGCTGCGTCGTCGTGGACCCACAGGACAGGCAAGTCAAGTTACGCCTTCACTGGCTTACTTACGGCGTAGCTGACGAGGACGTCCGTACAGCGCTAGCCGCTTATGGCAAGGTGGTTGACGTACAGCGTGAGCTTTGGCGGGTGCCGGGTGTACAAGAAAAGAACTCGACTGCCCGGAGGTTCCTGATGAAGTTGAAAACTGGCTTGAAGTTGGAAGACCTACCGCACCAAGTACGGGTCGCCGGTGAACTAGCATTAGTGTTAGTTCCGGGGCGACCAATGCAGTGCCTGCGCTGTCAGGGCTCTGGACACGTCCGGCGTGACTGCAAGGTGCCCCGGTGCTCCATATGCAGACGATTTGGGCACGAAGACGCTCAGTGCACGCGGTCCTACGCCGCAGCTACTGGGCAAGGAGTGAGCGACTACACTGAGAAGCTCTTAATGGACGTGACCGAAGCCGAGGAGGCAGCAAAGGGAAGCGGAAGCCTGGAGACCCAAGAGGAACCAAGCAGCGAAAAGGCGCCAGAATGCAAGCAAAGCCAGTTGACAACAGAGGCTGCAACCGAGCCGCCAGCACCAGTCACCGAACCGGGAGCCCCACCCGGGCCCGCTGATGTCGACGCGATGGAAAGCAGTGACACAGAAGGCACCCAGGCTGAGCCAACGAAGCCGGGCGTGCCAAAGAGCCAAGCCCAGAACAGCTGAGCCAACCCGGCCGTCAAGCGTCCGCTTGAAGGGACTGCGGACCAGAAGGCGTCTTCCGGGAGATGCCCCAGCGTTAAGCCACGGCCAAATGTCGAATCGGAGAGGAAAGCCACCGACGAGCCGCCGAGGCAGCACCTGGACATCGGGCAACCGGCGGATCCGACGACGTCTAGCCGTGCTCTAGACGTGCAAGGTAAGCGTCATGCTTCGGGTCCCACCACCTCCTGTTGAAATATGGCACGCAATTCGTCGTTTAGTTTCGGAACGTTAAACGTCGAGGTCTGGCCGCAAGAAAAGAGCCAAGTATACCGGTTGTTGCGGACCATGACCTCGACATGTTGGTAGTTCAAGAAACAAAAGTCTAAGGGGAGGAGCAGACCCGGAGCATGATGCTTCGCTTCACGTCGCGCTACTACGTGGCAGTGAGTCATGCGGTGGGCAAGTCAGCGGGATGCCTGCTATTTTTGAAAAAAGTTAACTGGCCTTGATGTAGAGAGTGTTTATTCATGTCCAAGTGGTAGATTTATTGTAGATTTTTATTACAGTGATGTTAACTGGAGAGTATTATGTATTACGCACCAAACGGGACAGATGAGAGATATAATTTTTTCTGAGCATTGAGCCGTATCTGAGTGAAGACAAACATATTCTTGTGCTAGGAGATTTCAACTGCGTTTTGAACACTCGTGACCGAAGCAACGCATGCGGGTACAGAGACAGAAGTAGTCCAGCTATTATCACGGTTAATTGCAGATCATGATATAGATGTAGCAGAATGTCTCGAGGTAGCGAGAGAAGTGCAGTTTACCCATTTCCAAGGTCTGAGTCACGCTCGCCTTGACCGTATTTATGCGTCTATAGAATTATTACCGTTGTGCACGCAGTACCATGTAGTACCCGTGTCGTTCTCGGACCACTGTCTCGTTAAATGTATGGGGGAAGCAAGGAAAAACAAAACAAGTTTCATGGGATCTGTGAAAATGAATGTAAAGCATCTGAGCGACGAATGCTTTATTCAATATGTGAAAGAGGCGATAGATGAAATGAAATCCAAACAGATGCCCAGTGTTGGAGCGCAATGGGATTTATTTAAGCAACATGTCAAAATGAAAGCCATAGACCGATCTAGCTGCCTCAAGTATGAGGAAAAAAGTCAAAGAAAGAAATTAAGAGCAATGCTTGAAAAGCTGGTTAAGCTTGAATGTCGTGAGCTGGGCAAGTTTAAAGACGACATTCGTAGCATAAACAGAAACTCGAAATAGCAGATGAAGAACGTTATCGGGGAGCGATAGTGCGGGCCAGAGCCGAGGCATGGGCGGCCGGGGAGACGCCCACAAAGCGAGCTGCGTGGGAATCGAAAGGGCGCACGCCCGCCGTAATTACATCGATGTGATAGAAGAAAATGGCGTTGAAATAACAGATACGGAGGGCGTAGGGCGAGCTTTCTTTCGATTCTACGAAGGGCTGTTTGCCCATAGATCAGTAGATGTAGAAGGGTTTAAAACAGCCTTCTTAGAGCGCATGCCTCGGCTGTCAGAAGAAAGAAAAGCAGCTCTTGAAGCAACCTATAATCAATAGCAGAATAGAAAAGGCAATAGATGATCTTAACCCTGGTAAGTCGCCCGGGCCGGACGGTCTGATCGCGGCTTGGTACAAAGCATTCAACAAGACTTGTCCTCTCAGTTGAAAGATGTCTTAGATGAGGCATTTGAGGTGGGAGCATTACCCCAGTCATTCTCCAAGCACACACTGTGCTCATTCCAAAACAGAACAAAAAGATAGGCTAAGACTTGTGACCTCATACAGACCAATCTCACTAACTGAGATTATAAAATATTTATGAAACTATTGGCTAGTAGACTTCAGACCGTTATGACGCAGATTGTGGGAGCCCAACAAACCTGTGGTATAAGGGCCGCTCTATTTGTACTAATATTAATTCATTGAGGTGTGTACTTGAGTGTTGTGACGCCTCTCGGTCGGCTGTCGCAATACTCCAGCTTGACCTAGAAAAGGCATTTGACTGTGTATCTCATGTAATTTTGCTTGCCATACTCGAACATGTTAATTTAGGCTCAATCATCATAGACGAATATCCATAGCTTATCAAAACTGCAAAACGCGCCTCATAGTCAACAATATATTGGGGGCCCCCGTTGACGTCCAGCGGAGCGTGCGTCAAGGGCACGGAGAAAGAATAATTCAGGAGGTGCAACTCGGCTCCTTCACGCGTCGTGATAATGTCACGCTGGAGCGCGGCGGCGGACGTCGTGACAGCGCCCCCTACCAACGCCGGACGCCTGACGTATGGTCACGTGACGGTTTGTCGAAGTGATGCAGCGGATGCGGCGAGCGCGGGCTCGGTCGCTCCGTCTTGTCGTCTGCTCGCGCGCGGATGCTTGATGCCAGTGCGCCGCCCTTGCATTAGGTTGCTCTAGCTCGAGTACACTAGCTTCTTGAAAAGGGTGCCTGTCGCTGAACGAGACGGCAGCTGTTACAACGAGTTCTTGCTCAGTTGACCGCAGCGCCATAAGAAAGAGACTGACCGAACGCGATCATTTCCGAAGCTCTCCACAATCGCTGGTGTGGTTTGATTTAACTTCAGTTACTTCGGCATGCTAGGGAACAAGTTTCCTTTGTGGAAAAACGGTGTACAATATGTGCAAATTACAGTGACGCAAAAAAATTGATGGAGCCTGCCGGACGCAACGTGAATTGCCGAGAAAAAAAATCCACATTCTTCCGGCAAGTCTTTTGTTTTGCGTCTGTGATAAGTGACAATGAACAAACATGAAAAGATTCTAAGACAGCATTTACGTCAGAATTTATTCTGAAATGTCGTTGAGACCGTGTATTCGTTTCTTTTCAAGCGCAGCTTGTTATTACTCGCAGATTTCGGTGGCGTCCATGTACGCACAAAATTATCATCAGCATTGGCTCGAGCGTCGTCGTCGTCTTCCACAGCTGGCTCGTTGGCGCTTCTCGGGTAGTTCGTGCTCGTGCTCAGTACGCGCTCGTGCCACTGCTCCCGCGTTTGTCGTCGTCGTCTTCCACAGCTGGCTCGTTGGCGCCCCTCAGGTTGCGCTCGTGTTTGTGCTCGGCATGCGCTCGTGCCACTGCTCCCGCGTTTGTCATCGTCGTCTTCTTCCACAACTGGATTCGTTGCCGCTCATCATTCCAGCATAGAATTTCACCTCGCTTCTGTCGTCGTAATGGGGAGGCCGCGTTTACGGGGGTATGAGCCATTGCTTAAGGCTGTATGTGCATTCATTGTCTTACACATTTCATTTTGAAGACATTTTATGGAAATCCGTTCAGAATGAACGCGCTCGGTAAAGGGCTTGTCGTCGACGTGAGCGTGAGGGCTTCCGAAGCCCAGGCGAAACGTCAGCGAAGAGCCGCGCGATGTTGAGGCCAAACGTCAGCGTCGTATAGCCCTCCAGGAACCCGACAACGGTAGTGCATGCCTCGGCAACGCTAGCACCAGGTGTCAACGCGATTGTCTCAACCGGAACTTCGGAGCCAGCAGCAGTGCGTGTGCCCGGTGGTGTGTTCGAGCACAACGTGGTACTCGTAAGTGCAATTCGTTAGGAGGAACACCGAAGAAACACACGACAGGATTCGCTTACCCTATTTTCCTCGACAGGGAGGGGCTACTGAAATTTTTTTTTTCCAGTGTTCATTTCTTAAAAAAAAGTGCAAATACGTGGTACTTTCTAAGCTAGACTTTACAAGCCTAGACAGCTTTTTCTTTGCTGATGCCGTGTGTTCCTTGTCACGAGCTTCGTTTACACAATGCTGCCTCATTCGTAGTCCGACGTAGTAGTACAGAATTCTTGCAATTGCATCATTCTTGGTGTTCACCACAGGGGAATGTGAGCTTAAAGTTGTCCACAACATGGTCGATCGTAGCCCAGAAGATGTCAGTGCTATCCATGTTATTTGCAAAATAGTCCTCTGCGCAGCGAAGTATCTATACAAGCGACTGTTGGGGTGCACAAGTCCCCTCTCGTTTTGCAGAGGGTGAGAGACGCTTCTTTCATAGTCGGGCGTCTACAGTGAGGGACTGCCTGCATTTTCACAAGAGAACATTCTTGCCACTTTTCTTGTCAGGAATCCAGTAACGTAGTACAAAACTGCGTCGACTACCTCAGCACTGTGGTTACCTCTTCACGAGGTCGTCACAGTCCTCCAACTCCCACTCTTCGGTTTCCACCAATCCATCGAGCTTTGTTTTCAGCTCACTGAGGTGCGACCGGCGCGAATCACCGAGTCTTGCTTCATAAAATAGTTCGGAAGGAAGACAGGTCCAGCTGCTTTCTCCTCTCGTACCTCGCAGTTCCCTAGCTTCGGTGGCTTCAACAAGCTATATACTGTGAGCATCCGGTACACCTGAAGAAATGTTGGCATATCCGGATGGTCGTTCTCACAACCAGCCTGTCGAGCTTTACCAAGAACCTTTCGAGCGGGTCTTGGTTTAGCTTCCCGGTTAGGACGTACTTGAATCCACACTGGTTCAGTAGGTACTCCGAAATTTCTAGCATAGACAACATGGTGACTCGGAGGCCTTCTGCAGTCGACTGAGTCAAAACTGTCTTGCGAATAGCTCCACTGCGGACATCCGTTCCCAGTCATCCAGCCAGTCTAAGGAATTCTCGATACACTCTAAATCTCTGTCCAATGCGCAGGCCCTCTTTAGGATGCCGTCGATTCATCGCGTCAAAGGGTCGTTCATCCGTTCGGTGAATGCAATGGTGCCTGCGGTAGTGTTTGTGTGCCATATGTTGACTTTTAGTGGTAGTACTTCAGTGCGGAAGCCATAGATCGGCTGAACAGTTGAGTGGCTAGCGTGACACGCATGAGCTCCATATGTGATGGGTAATATGGTGATGCGTTACTTTAGGGCAAACCTTCAGGCCTCCTGCGTTCTTGCAGTCCTCTTTGTAGACAGCGACATAGCAAGACCAGTGCACCCACTGTCCGTTCACTTTCAGAGAGCGCTGTTTCAGGAGCCTGTTACGAACGCACTTTACGAGGTGTGGTACATCGGAGAAGACATACACCTTCCTTGCATCACTCATTGGGTTTTCAAAGGAGTTCTTCTTAGCACCGAGTTTTGCCATCAATGCCGAGTTCCGTCCACATCCTCCTGTTTGTGCTCGCTCCATCGCAAACAGCCATCCACGATCGCACCTGCATTCTCTAGCAGTATGATAGCCTTGCAGCACCAGCTGACTTAGCACTGTTTCCCTTCGTTGGTCCTCGTGAGGCAAAACACGCCGACTGGTTGAGTTAGCTTTCCCAAAGGGGATAACATAAGACAAGCGCATGATTGGCCAGTCCGGCAGTATCAGCACTACTTTCGGCGTGGTTTCCTCCGGGACCGTGGTCAACAAGGCCGGTGTATGTAAGCGTTTTTGGAATTGACGCACTTCCCGTTCTCGACCTGTATCTCGTCGAAAAGGAGCATTCCATGCTTTTGAAAGTTGGTTTTGGGCTCCAGTTTTTCCTTCAGCGCGGCGAAAAATTTGCGTCAAAGCCACACTTCATTCCTACAATGGAAATGTATTTTCTGATTGTCCTGACGCAGGGTAATGGTAGGATATTGTTGTCTCTCATAATCGGTATCCGGATGGCGTGCGGATATGTAGAAGCAGACAGAGCAGAAGCCCCATCTGTGTATCGTCTTCCCTGCTTCGCCGTGACCTTTGCAGCTGCTACACACTCCCGTCAAAAGCACGCAGTGATTCTCTGGAAAGCCCGCTTCTTCTCGCCGCATCCAGTACTTGATAATCGGCAAGCGATTTGATTTTCCTCCTTGCTCGCTTCAAGAGCGGCTTTCAGTGTATTGTTTTCTTTTCATGAGGTTTTTCTTTTTGCGGTATAAGGCAGCACGGTAGTTCCTAAATACCTCTAATTTCGGTCCTGTAAGGCACACTGGGGCCACTGAAACGAAACCTAACAGCCGTCTGGACTCTCTGTTTTCCTTTCGCTTCTTGTGAATGCGTAGTGTGTTGGACAATGTTTTACATCGTGAGCATGTCTTTCTGCACCATCAAGAGTATAGGACACCTGTTGTCCGCAGAACCCTGTCACGTCACACGAGGCACACTCTAACTGAAGCCTGGGAACCTATCTCGCGCAGGACCTCCACGACAAACGACTTGCTTATCGAATGCCCCAAGCATGTCGATAATATCTGTTGTCTGCTGGGTTTCACACCGTACCCAACAACTACGCTGCTACTTCTTCGTGCCCGAGAACACGTTTCGTTGTTTCTGTATCCCTCTCGGCACGCCACCATTCCATGATTTTGAGTGCGAAGGCGGGAGATGCTGCGGACGCTTTCGCCATTTCAACAAAACAAAAGCATTCCACACCTTCCACGCTGACATAGTGGTAGTTCCATGCATGGCTCGGCATCGGTATCCGATTTTCATTGGACAATGTTGTAGCCAGCTTGCTACAGTGGACGAAGCGCATGCCTCTATTCTCTGCAATGGCAACGTCTGCAGCAGCGAATTACTTGTCGTCGTAACTTGGCCGCAGTGGAGAATTCGTGCGCAAATGACTCGAAGGCTCAGAAGTGCACACGTCTTTCGCGACTGAGCTCACCTGGAAGTCCGCAGATGTTTGGAGGTTGTTACTGTCTTCGACGACAACTTCTGACTCGTTACGAGTACTGTCCACTTTCAGTCGTTTGGCGCTGCTTTCACCGGTAATATTAGCGATCTTCCGGTCCGCTCTTGGTTTCTTTACTGGGCACAAGCCAGGTGAAACTTCCGGAAAAAGACAAGGTACCGCCCCAGGGAGCAGCAATGGCTTTTTGGCTGGTCAAGGACGATTGCGCCTCCAAGCTCAGCGTAGTATTTACGCCTGCGGACCATTTCACTGGGGAAATGTTTTCGCAGACGTAATCGCGGGTTGTCAGTTCGCGGTCCTCTCTTCCAATAGCTCTCGCCCATTCTTGAAGGCGTTCCGGGTCATTTGGAGCTTTGAAAGTTCGAACGTTTTCAGCGCAGGACTTATATCCGCTCTTGCAGTTCTTGACGAAGCATCGGCGACCCATTTTCGAAAATCAGTGAACGCTTAGGAAGTGAACACTTGCATCGTAGAGAATCCGAGCAGTGGACGAACTGCAGAACTGACAAAGCGATGATTCTCACTGCTCGAAGCAAGCGGCAACCTGTGCTCTGCTGTTCCGTCTGTCCACGTCTGTCCAAACGTGCTGCAGAAATATAATTACATTTTGTTTCCCCGCACGGTAAATATGTATCGCATACTCTGATCGGCACTTTTTATGGCGCATGATAATAAAGATGAATTCTCGTTTTACGTTACGCCAAAAATTTGAAAAAGCGCCAAGTACAGTTTTATATACGCGCATGCGTATGGTTGCAAATCGTCTGCTCTTTCTTTACGCACCTGGCTACGATCGCAGATCATCTGGTCCTTGAAGTGCTCTAGTGTCTTGCTCTTATTACCGCATAAAAAGCATGTGATCCTAAATTGAAATCTTGAAAGAATTATTTCTACCAATACGGCATACAGGTCTTTTATTCCTGAGTGCAAACCGCGCTAGCGCAAGCGCCCAGTAGCAGACGACGCCGGGCGCCGTCGGAGAGCATTTTTTTTTCTTCCGTGACCGCGGCCGCTGCGCCGCTCCGTCCGCGAGGGAAGTAGTTCCTTCCATCGCCGCAAGGGGCGCTGCGCCAACGTTCACCACTAGGTTCCC